>NC_056743.1:130499853-130627353 GCF_019279795.1 Protopterus annectens | reverse complement strand
ATAAGCAACGGAGATTCTTTGTTGCTTTTTTTTTAAAGCTGTCTCTATGTAAACTCCTTTAACATAGCGAGACAGTTTGTAAAAAGCAACGGAGATCTTGCTTTCTCCGTTGCTTTTGACCACAGCTCTGATGTACTGCATAGGCATACGCATGCGCAATACATCAGAATTGCCGCAGAATGCCAGACAACTGCGGAAGGGCAGCAAGGAGGCATTATACAATGCCATTATTTAAGAAAAGTAATTATTTTCTTTCTTAAGTAATGTCATTGTATAATAGCAATAACCCACTTCTTGGTGTGGGTAATGCTGGATTTACCCACGGATGGCTTTGCTTGGCCACTCGGGCTTCGCCCTTATGACCAAACCACACCAACCGTGGGTAAATCCAGCATTGCCCACACCCAGGCGTGGGTTATCTCTATAATATTCCATATAGAACTTGCTTAGCAAAATACTACTATATCTCAAATGTGGGAAGCAATAGTCCACAGTTTGTGAAAATGTACTTATTCATTTTTATTGCTGACAAAGTTTCTTATCTAAGTGATTGATATAAGTACCTTGGGTACTTGCAAAAAAGCTGTACTCCAGCCAGTAGATGACCTGAAGTCCTGTGCTGCTGCATTAGAT
Source organism: Protopterus annectens (assembly GCF_019279795.1). NCBI lineage: Eukaryota > Metazoa > Chordata > Ceratodontiformes > Protopteridae > Protopterus > Protopterus annectens. The sequence goes on along the minus strand of NC_056743.1, from coordinate 130,626,720 downwards.
TTCTTTAACTTAGAGCAGTTTTCATTAACACAGTCTGTTATGCACAGAGACAGTACACAGAAGACGACTGACAAGTGAAACCTATGCAGTTGGCAAGGTGTGTGAGAGCTCTGTCCTGCACCTGGAGCTGACAAGGTGTGTGAGAGCTCTGTCCTGCACCTGGAACCTTTCTACTTATGCAGCAGCTATGCATTCAAGTTGGCCAGCAAAATAATTTTTTTTGTACCTCCCCTTCAATAAACACACCACACCAAATGACATTTGATGACCTTTATTAAACTTACATAAACATAACTTTATTGAACAACATTTTATTTATTGATCACAGCATGAACATCCATATAACCATTTACTAGGGCAGTATAACTTTACTCACCCTAACCAAGTTAGCAGTGTCCTCACCTCCGCTCACTTACTTTTACTCATCAAGCAGTGTCCAAACCTCCACTCACTTTCTTTTACTTATCAAGCGGTGTCCTATTGCTGATTTTCATTGCCCAACAATTTGAATTTAACCTCCAACATCAGAGGGTAAACAGAAGAGGGACAAACCTGCCCCTCTCTTCTGCCAATCAGCCTGACATTCATTCAGCCCCTCATTCATTACAAAACGTTCAGCAAACCTTCCGAAACAAACCTATGTGTACATTTAAATAGGTTCCGCCAAAATCATTTAGGTGTACTCCATCCTCTCCGAGCCAAACTGAATTCCTGTCATCGAAATCCCATGCCTTATATTGTAATATAAATACCCAAAGTAGCCAGTTGCCTAACAACCCTGAATTTAACAAACCGATGAGCCCTCTCCAAAGCCAAAATAATCGTGGTACTACTTCCAACCACACAATACACATACCTGGATAATAATCTCCTTAAATAAACAGATCCCACATATCCTAACTACCCACTGTAACTTCAGAATTATTCCCAAAACATTACCTGCCAAATGTACCACCAGGGGTCTGAGTCCAATGCCACCCAATTGCGTGCCATCCAGCCTAACTGTGTAGCCCCTTTTTGCAACCCAATGAATATAAGAATTACCAAAATGAGATTTCCTTTCCTAGAAAATAATGTAATACTAAGCCAGTCACTATACCCAATTATCTAATATAAGACATGAAAGCATTTTATGACCATCAACCCACTATCTTAATGACTTCAATGAATCTACCTTCCCTTGCTAAATTCAAAACCCTGCCAGCAAGCAAAATGTGAATGAAAGCCTCTTTCCCAGGAAACCAACACAGAAAAGCTCTCCTCCTCGTATATAAAAACCTGATTACACATCTCACATTGCTCCCTACTGATCAAAACGACATAATGAGGACTTCCAATATGATACCACAGTAACCTCTTAGCCCAACCCACTGGACACAACCAATCATTCCCATCCTTTGCCAATACAATCTGCCTGCCCTTCCCCAACTGGATCCATTTTAGGTCTACACAACCAAATATGCACGGAAGCAAAAAATACTGAAACATTCCACCAAACTAATGACTAGAACAACTCTCAACACCTTAAGAGCCCCATAATACATCCATAAAGTCATAAAGTATAGTCCAGTGATTCTTCATTTACCAAAGCTGATCCCCGCACCAAAACTTGTCTTGTCAGTGGTCATCATCTGTCAGTCTTCACACTGTCAACATACCCCAACTCTTCAATATATGTCCATATGGGATCCATAGTCCAAGATTTAAGAAAGTCACGTAACCCTGCCCCCTGTGCAACTATACCAATCACTGCTAAGTTCACAATGACTGACTGAACTGCCTTACCTTGTTCCCAAGGCTGAACCAAATATTTCAACCAAAATCCTTCTGACCAAACTCCTTCCTCCTCAGGCAGCTGCAACACAAATTTACCAAAATCTGGCAATGCCCTACCATATGCCTTCCCATTCAAATAATGTACCACCACCTGACTGTGCACCCGCTGCTGCCAAATCCAATGGAGAGCAAAGCTAAACCTCTCAAAGTAGCACAGTCCACCGAGCGTCCCACGGGCATAGCCTTGTCAAAGTAAAACTTAAGCCCAACTACCATGCTCAACCACTGCCACTCTTCATCCCAAACCAATAATGAAGAACAGATTCAATATCTATGTACACCAACCATGGGTCTGTAAACACCTGGATATCTGCACTGCATAATCCAAAGATGCATAATTGACTTTAGTGTCATCTCCTGAAATAAAATCATTCACAGAATTCCCTCTGGGATAAGACAGTTGGTAAATAAAATGAATTCCCTGCTGCCTTCTTAGGAAGCAAATCCAATGGAAAAACCTTAAAGCTGTTAAAACGGAGAAATACCAAACTGACCCAACAACCTACCTGCCCACCATTTCTACTCAACCAAACCTTCCAAAAACTGTTGCTTTCCCTACAAGCAATGCAGATTCCAGCAAATTGACCCCACCCCTCCCATCCTTGATTTAATACAAAATTCTCAGATAACCCATTTATTAATTTGTCCGCAACTGCTGAATCAGGAATTGCATGAGTAACTGAAGCAATACCTGTACGGTAATGAGGAAATTCGTCCCTCAGTCTTCCCTTTGACCCGTGAAAGGACACCCCCTTCTCCTCCCTCCAAAAAATTCCCCCTACCTCGACTGCCCTGAAATCCAGGAAACAACAAAGGTAACTCATCCGATTCAGGTCGCTGCAAACTCAGATTAACCAGTATTCCTACCAGTCTGCCACCTGCACAGCAGAATGCATCCCCCATACTTGCTACAGATGTGCAAAAACCTACATGTCACCCAAGAGCAACACCCTGCATTACAGCCTAGCACACCCTCATCCCAAACTCCCTAACTTAACCCCCCTCCTAACAACTCCAAAACAATCTACCATAGGGCTTAGACAATTGCCTGTTTCACATCCCAATACAGTGACTGATCCCCTGCCTTCCACTTTCAAAACTTCTGATTGTACCACAACCAGGGATTCTCCACCCACAAATGCTGTGCCTCACAGATTGTGAGAAAATAAGCCAAGAGTTTTAAGGCCAAGGCACTATTCTCCAACCAAACCTCCATGTAATAAATGAAGCCTAACACCCAGTTGTCCCATGTCCTTAGCCACAGGCTACCTATCCTCCTCTACCCCCAAGGCTGCTAAAGCTGCCAAAATCTCTGCTGCTTGCAGTTTGATTCCATCAGATGTTGAACCCCACCCATGTCAATTAATTCAAAATATCTACATACTCCCCCTTCCAGATCTTTCCATTTAACTAAAAGTGATTGTGAGGGGTCAAAAGACCCCCCCCCTCCATTGCCCCCAGGGCTGCTTAATTAACCAGTCACCCAGCCAGATCACAGAGTCTAACCCAACCTCATGCTGTTGTGCCTCCACCCCACCTGTGGATGACCTCAAACTCCCCATAACCAAACATAAACAGCTGCTTTACCCTGTCCCTGACGTACCTCATCCTCACCAATCTCCACACTACTCCCAGACCGCACCAACTCTGAAATGCCTAAATGAGCACCTAACAATGTGTCATTACCTGTGACCTTATTGCTCACCACGCCAGCAGCTGGAACATCCACTGCAGTAGCTTCCATCACCTGTTGAATCCTCTTCCATTGAGCCACTGACTGATGCTTCCGGCATACGTGACCTTCTTGTGATCTATAAAGGAAAATAAACATATAAACACCTTAAGAAAAACTATAAGTACTAGCCACACACACACGCACACACATATATACTCAAATCTTGTGCCTTTCAACCCCATAGAGAGAGATTACACCTCTTGATTCACTGCTCGCAACCTCAGTAGCTTGTCTGGCCAACATCAGTGCTTTAAGAAATGGGCCAAAATATGATGCAAAACCTCTGGACGTACAGTGACAGTCTGTGCCCCCTCCCTCGACCACCGTCAATCGCTCTGCGTGCATGCATGACTAATGGCCATCCCTCGAATACACCAGAGCCCACGAACAAGTTCCTGTAGCCAGGAACCCATATCCAGTACAAAAAGGTATCCTGCCACTGTGCCACCCCACTTAAACCCTCATAAATCAGCCCCATATTTTTTTTTACATATTTTTATTTACTGTCTTAAGTTCTCACCCCCCCCCCAGTTTAGAAGTTGCAAAGCAAGCTGCTCTTCAGCATACCTCCCACCTCTCAGCACAAGAAATCTGAACAAGGACAAATATAATGGGGAAACAGAAGCCCAAAAATATGGACAGTCTTTGACTATTGCACCTATAAACTGAGGAAGCTGCTAGACAAGCAGGTTTGCATTACTATGCATGTCCTGAAGAGATTGTCTGAAACTCTGTCCGTCTGCTGCCATGAGGCTAAGTCTTGACATTCTAAACAGTGATTGGTATGCACCACAATGAATCATCCATCCCCTTCAACCATTAGTTGTGCTACGTGCATGCGCTACTAATGGCCATTACATGCAAGCACCGCAAAGCCCATGAAGAAAGTCACACCACATCACAAAGAAAAACATAAAACAGAAACCCTCACCAAGCCACAAAATGAATCATGCAAAGTGGAATATTCAACCACACCAAAGAAGACCTGCCACCACCTTGCTCACCCTTCTCAAACCAAAAGCCACCAAAACCTGAAGCCTTCATTGCTGTAGACAATGGATAAAAACCAACCATCAACAAGCAAGTTCACGAACAGCCCTTCACACACCCAGAGCCAGTGTCTCTCAAAAATGAGAATGAAACCCTTCGCCCTGTGTCTGTGAGGGAAACACACAAACCTCTATGCCAACCCACAAATCTGACTATGCAAAGATCCAGACACTCTGCATAAAAACAGCATAGTCCAGAAGCACACTGACCCCCCCCCCTTTCCCCTTGAAACCCCATTAAACAGTTCCTCTGCCTTTGCAAAACCATGGAAACCTATCTAAGCAATACACAGCACCCTGCAACATGGTGTTCACTGTGAGGCAGATTGCAGAATCATACCTCTCAACATCTTAGTCCAAGAAATCTGGACAAAGCCTGACATAATGGAGGGACAAAGGCCCAAAAATAAGGACACATTTTAAATATTTCACTTATAAACCTTAGAAGTTGCTAGGGTATCAGGATTTGTGTTGGCATGCATTTTCTGATGGACATGAAGTCTGCAACTCAAATGCATGTCATTATTTAGTGACTTTAATCCTTGGATCATCCCAGTGATTAAAACAGATTCAAACCCTGCACCAAAGCATTTCAGCCAAGATCCAAACTAGAGAACCAAACATTATAAGGCATTATTGTTAACCATTATAGCACTGTGCTAACCATCATAAAACCAAAACCATTAACAGTACCATTGTAAGAACCAACTTAATAGTTCACCATACAGTTAAACCTGACTTCTCCTTCCTGTACTGTATATATCCCCTCAGGTTGTTATAACTATTAAGCTAAACATATTCCATTCCACGTAATGCTATCCAGTACAGCATGCAAGAACACACCCACAAATTTTCTCCATACAAACATTACACCATTCAAACCATTGTTAACCCGAGGCCTACCTTTACCCGAAATACCTAGAGCTCATCTTGGATGTAGCACTTGCACTAGCAAGTTCATGCCAAAATCTCATTCCTTACCCAGTTGCACTCGCACAAAACCAATTAAGCCCCTCCTTGCACTTAGCTCATTTCCTCCCAACTCTCCTGCTTTCTGAATTTAACCCTCCCATCCTCAGCACACTAACTTTCTCCCACTATCATTTTAACTCCCATTACTACTTCTACCTAACCCTCACCCGAAGATGTCCCTAGACAAATTGGTTTGTTTCTAAACCTCATTTTTCTTTGAGTAGTATGGTGTCAGATTAGAGAGAAGTGTGGACAACAAAAAACATAAATATGTATGTTACTCAACACGATACTGAGCAATGCATGTGTCAAGCTTGAAAAGCATGTCCTGAGCCATAAAAAGTGGGTCTATATTATCTAATCAAAGATGCATTACAGTCAATGCCTCTTCATCGACCCTTAAAGAGCGAAGGGGCAGTTGCGCGAAAGGCCAAATCAGCAAATTTTTTTTTTCCCCCTAGGGGGAAAAAATCACTTGGCCATCAGTGTGAATTTGCCCCTTTCCCCACTGTAGTGCGATCTTGGAGTCTGTATATTTAGTGATGTGTGGGGGCAAAGGCCCCCCACATTGGGGGTTAGGGTGGTGAAGCCCCCCACTTTGAGGTGGTGATAGTGATGTTTTGTTTCTAGCCAGATCAGTGATTTTTTTCCCTAGGAAAAAAATTGCTGATTTTGCTGTTCGTGTAATTGGCAGTTCACTCTTTAGAGGTAGATGAAGAGGCATTCACTGTAATGCTTCTGATTAGAAAATATAGACCCATAAAAAGTATATGTGGTAGCAAGAGCCATCCCTCACTATGCTAACCATTCACACAAGTATGTCCATAAATTGTAAGCTTATCCCCTGGCTTGATATGAGAGACAACCTAGGAATCAAAAGGTGTCTAACACTCGGTCCTTCCATCGTGACATGAAAACGCAAGTTGGTTTGCATGCATGATCAGTGACGTCAATAGCTTTGTGAATGCCTTATTGAACTTGCAGAGCCACAGTAGAGAAGTGGATATTCTGCAGTGTTTCATGCAGCAACACCTTATACTATGACAAACACAGCACATCAGTATCCATAGCACTGTTTGGTACAAGAAATATTCCTTTCTTACTCGGGGAGCAATCATTATGTCAGCATATACTATCTACTAAGATGTTCCCAGTTGTGTTACTTAAAGTACTGGTACAAATGCTTGGAAATGCTTATCATAGGTTCATAGGTAGGTATTAGGCTATCTGCCTGAAGGCATTTATAAGCCTAGCCGGAATGTGTTGGCTTTCACCGCCCCCTTAGATTAGTTCCCTGTGCCTCTGTCCAGCAGAGCCATTGAAGTGATCCCTGGGGTAAATTTTGTTTCCCTTCCACTCGTCAAGGTTTCTCTTGAAGAGGGTTAGCAAGGAGCTCTGCCTAATGTAGATTGGAATCTTGTTCCAGAGCATGGGAAGTCTCTGAGATGGGAATCTATCCCTCCAGCACGTCCTATTTATTGTGGTGAGGTTTAGATCCCTGGAGCGTGTGGCTCGAGGGTATATGGTTTTCTTTAGGTGGAGCATGTCCATCAATTCTGGGTTGGACATGGCCTTGTATGTCAGGCAGAGATCACCTCTGAGTAGGCGGTATGCAACCGAGTACAGCTGAAGTTTCTTCAGTCGAGCTGCCTAGGGCATCTGCTTGAGGCCAGTGATCCTCTTGGTTCATAGGTTCTTAGGTAGGTATTAGGCTATCTTCCCTAGGGCATTTACAAGCCTAGCCAGAATGTTTTGGCTTTCGCCTCCCTTTTAGATTAGAGAGCCTCTGTCCAGCAGGGCCATAGAAGTGATCCCAGGTGTAAATTTACAACTTCCCATCCACTCATCAAGATTTCTTTTGAAGGATCAGTGAGGGGCTCTGCCTAACATGGATTTGGATTCTATTCCAGAGCGAGGGAAGCCTCTGGGATATGAATCTATCCCTCCAGCATGTCCTATTTCTTGTTGTGCTGAGGTTTAAATCCCTGGAGCGTGTAGCTCCAAGGGATTTGGATTTATTGACGTGGAGCATATCCATTAATTCCAGGTTAGACATGGCCTTGTACGTCAGGCAGAGATCGCCTCTGAGTAGGCAGTAAGCAACTGAGTAGAGCTGGAGTTTCTTTAGTCGAGCTGCATAGGGCATCTGCGTGAGGCCCACGATCCTCTTGGTGAGGTACTTTTGGGGGGTCTCTAGCTGTTGCAGGTGTCTGGTAAGGTACATCCCAAATGGGGCATTGTACTCAATTATGGGCCTGATGAGCGATGAGTAGAGGGGGCACAATGACCTCTTTTGATCTAGATGTGAACACTTTCGTGATTAGGTGGGCTATATAGAAGGTTTTTCTAACCACTTTGGCAATGTGATTATCAAAGGAGAGGTTACTATCTACTTGGGTCCCCAGATCCCTAATTACATCTTCCCTGCTTAGTGGATTACCACCTATGTGGTAGTTTGTGGGCACATTGTTTTTCCCAAAGGGGATGACTATGCATTTTTTGGCATTTATCTTGAGGCCATGGTTCTGACACCAGGTATCAGTCTCCGTAAGACCGTTCTGGGGGATGCTTGTGTCAGCTGGAGAGCAGATTATGGCTCCCAGTTTGGAATCATCTGTGAACTTGGTCAGCCACAGTCCTCCTCCCGTGTTTGTCTGTACCTCAGAGAAGTATATACCAAACAAGAAGAGTCCCAGGGCTGAGCCCTGTGGGGTGCCACTTGTAACCGGTTTGGAATCGGACATGGCACCAGCAACTCTGACCATGTGGGTTCTATCCCTGAGCCAGTTTGTAACCCATCTCTTGACATAGGGGTTGATATTATTTATAATCCCAGAGTGGGGTATTGTGTGAAGGCCTTTGTGAGGTCCAGGTAGGCTGTGTGGGCTACCTTTCCCTCATCTATGGCCTTGGTAACTGTTTCAAAGAAGTCAGCTAGGTTTAAGAGGCAAGATCTGCCTTTAACAAAGCCGAATTGGGTAGGGTCCAGTGTCTGGAGGTTCCCAATGTCTTTGTTTATGAGATCCACGATGATGCGCTCCATAGCTTTGCAGACCAGGGTAGTCCGGCTTATAGGACAATAGTTCCCGGGATCCATTGTGGTGCCACCTTTGTGGAGCGGGATAACTGTTGCTGTGCACCATTCTTTGGGTACATATCCTGTAGTAAGGCTGAGTTTGAACAGTGACTTTGTGAGGGTTCAGTTCTTTTTGGAGCTCGTGTAAGATGCAGCCCAGGACACCATCCGTTCCCATTGATGCTGTGTTTTTTGCTTTGGAGAGGGCTGCTTTTACCTGTGTGTCTGTGATGTCTGGGAGACTACATTCTTCTGAGATAGACACTGGCCCTTTTGAGGGGGAAGGGGGGTGAAGTTTGCACTGAACCTGTCAGCCAGGATGTTGGCAATGTCAGTGGGTTCAGTGGGTTCAGTGTATTTTTTACCAGCTCAGAGCAGATCTGAGAGTTGCCACCTAGATTCTTGACGTAGCTAAAGAAGGCCTTGTGATTATCTTTAGAGTCTTTGGTGATTTTTCTTTCAAAGCTAGCCTTTGATGATTTTATGAGGGATCATAGTTTCTTGCTAATACTGATCGGGGATGCCTTCCCTTTTTGGGATTTTGCTCTATCATGTAATAGTTTCCTCCTTCTGTTGTATAGCTTATTTATGGCAGGGGTCCACCAGACTGGTTTTCTTTCTTGGAGGACTGAGTCTTGGTTTTGTTTGGGATAGCACGATCCATGCATTCTTGTAGGTGCCCGTAGAGCGCATTAGTAAAGGATTTTGCAGCTTGGACAGCGTTATCCTTTAGCATGGGGGCTTTGAAACTTCCTACCTCGGTCTTAAGTAACGTGAAGTTTGCTTTTGAAAAGTTTTTCACGGTGGTTTCTTTGACCAGGGGTGGTGGCGGAATGTGGATATCCAGAGTGATTAGTTTATGGTCAGATCTAACCAGCGAGGGGTTGACCTCCGGTGTGGAACACCAGTCGCCCATGTTGGTGATGACAAGGTCCAATATGTTGTCACCTCTGGTAGGGGTGTTAACTAGTTGCTCCAGGGCATTTGAGTTTATAAATTCTAGGAAATGTTGGGCCAGTGAGTTCATACTTGAGTAGTTCTCCCAGTTAATGTTTTGATAATTGAAATCACCCAATATCAGGGTGTTTGGTAGGACTGTTATGTTTCCCAGTGTTTCCAGGAATGCAGAGTGGGGGTCCTGGGACATGGTGGGTGATCTGTAGCAAGCTATAATTTGAGTAGCAGTTTTGCCCATTTAGTTGCACATGGATGATCTCTGAAGCATCGTGCTGTGCCACTAACCTGGAGGTGTGGGTATCCTTGATGAATATGGATACGCCCCCACGTTTTGTATTTCGGTCTGGGTTTTGTGGCCGAAATGTATGGTATGAGTTGTTGCCTGGTAGTACTGGGGTGATCTCTGGAGCTTTAAACCAGGTTTCTGTTACTGCACATATACCGATTTCTCCATACTGAGGAGTGCCTCGAGTGCGTGCATTTTGAGGTTTAGACTTCTGGCATTGAACAGCATTATCCTCAGTTTTTTGTTACTTGTGCTATTTATGGTGGTGGGTATGTCTTTTGAGCCTTGGCTAAAAAAGGCACTGTGGGAGTGGCAAGAGCCTTGGCCAGTATTCAAAAGCCTAAGTATGACTGGTGCAAGCCATCTCTAGCAAAGCAGCGTGGCATGTCGAGCATGTCATCCCAGGCTGACAGACACTGTATCCCATTTGAATGACACCAGAAGCTTAGCCAGTTGTTGAAATTGATCATTTTTTTCTCTATACCATGGTATCATTCTTGGTGAGGGCAGGATGCTACTCAGGGTCAGGGTCATACCAGCCTGGGCTATGTGATCAGAGAGCTCCTCCATGTCTCTTTTCACGTAGTCCAGGGAGGTACGGCTCAGGTCATTCACACCAACATGGACAATGACAGTCATATTTGTACTTGTTCTGGAGTGACCTGAGTGCTTGTGTTATGTGGCGGATCCTGGCACCTGATAGGCAGCTAACAGTAACCTTCTCCTTATTCAGCCTAGTGAATGGGACGTCAGTGTGCCTGACTATAGAGTCACCTATTACTAGTGTTTTGGGTATCTTATTTTGCCTTAAGGGCTGTGATTGTGTGGCACACTGGTTTTGTGAAGTATGTGTTTCATGGTTTGTGTTGTGGGGGGAGTGGAGGTTGCTTGGATGTCTGCTTTGGAGGTCTCTGTGGCTTTTGCAGATTTTTATTTAGAGCCTCCGAGTATGTATTTGTGTGTTTTTTGCCAGTTCTGGTTTCATAGGTCTATGTGAGACTGGTGGTGTGATGCAAGTAATTCCCTTCTTCTCTTGACTGTCTGGTCCAGTCTTGGGTTGAGAGAGCTTACCTCCAGTTTGTCTGTATAACTGCATCTCTCGCATGTATTAGTGTTTGGTGGAAGGAGGAGAGGGTTGTCTGTGTACATGAGGCAATTGTAGCATTGCCTCAAAATGCCCAGATTCACCAGTTGAACCAGAGAGTACACCTGAAACTGCCCTTTGGACATGTCTGGATAGGTACAGTGAACTGTTTTACTGATTGGCTGGTAAGGTTGAATAGAGAGCCTTGTCCTTCTCTACAGTATAGGGGGTCTGGGGCTAAGGTTAATTAGTGCTTGCTATGAGTTTTGGGCAAGTGCAGGGATGAGAAGTGAATGATTTGAGTGCTTAAGTTGAAAGGTTGTCTAGTTCCAAGGGAAAAATTGAAGAGTAGACTTTCTGGAGCCGGGAGTAGTTATACCCTAGCTAACAGGCGCTGCCCGGCGTGCAAATGCGGGTTTTATAGCAGGGAAATGAAAGAGATAAAACTTGGCTCAAAATGACCAATAAACTATTAATTACTGGGCTGAAACCACTCCTCCAGGGACAGATAGGCTTCTCGAAGCTCCCTCTCTCACAGTGAGCAGAAGAAACTTCCTTCTATCCAAGTAAGGTATGGGCAAACACAGAAACTTGCAACACAGCCATGAATTCAGCACTAACCTGAAAACTGGACTAAACTAGCTTAGAAAGGTGGGAAAACAAGTTTTTTTTTTTTTTTATTCAGAAAATAAAGCAGATACAATCAAAAAACACTTTAAATGTACAGAAATGGCTATCACACTTGAGTTACATCATAGCATGTCATGGTTCTGCTTATTAAAACCACTTCTACTGCGTTTTGCTTTTCCTTTTCACTAGCTGACCATGATATTAGAATTAAATGAAAGCTGCAATGCACCCAGGGCAGGCACATTCCTTGTCTGGACTACTTATATTGTGGGTGCTTTGGTCTTTAGTGCTACTTTAGTATTGTATGCAACTACTGGGGGACTGTATGGTACTTGGCCTGAGAAATGCATTGTGTTATCTCACTGCTTTTGTAGTAGGTGGCAGGAAATTAGCATGATGTATTGCTATGGCAGACTCTACCCTGATCACATATGATTCAAAGTGCATGCAACCCCATTTATGGGTAGTGTGCACCATGTTTATGAATACAGTGGCTCCTTTAGACATTCCAATGTGCATGCATACGAGTTGTAGTGCTCATATCACACTTATAGGATGTGCAAATCACGTTTATGAATGGGTCTACTTCAGTAGACTGAAATTACACTTAACTGGAAAAAAAAAAAAAAAAAAAAAAAAAAAAAGTGCGGTAATGCGAATCTTCGACTTATTCAGACTTCAGTGATGACGTCTTGGTAAAGTAAGTTTCAATAAGTGTAATTTCAGTCTACTGAAGTAGACCCATTTATGAATACAGTGGCCCCTATAGACATTTCAATGTGTATGCATACGAGACATAAAGCTCATATCACACTTGTGGGATGTGCCCTCTATATGTATACAGTGGTTCCTACAGACATCCAAATATTTATGCATAGGTAAAGTTTATGAATACAGTGTTCCATTGTACCGACAACTTTTTTTTTCACCATAGGTTTCACAGTTATTCATTAATGTTAAACAATTTAAGCACCTCAGCAACATTGACTAAAGACTTGTGTATACCTGAATGCCATATCTCTATCATCTATATCTATCTATCTAGAAAGATAGTTACAGATCTAGATGTAACTAGATGTAGTTATCTATTGATATATTGGTATAAGTGGTGTGTGTGAGTGTGTGTGTGTGTGTGTGTGTGTGTGTGTGTGTGTACATATATATATATATATATATATATATATATATATATACATATATATATATATATATATATATATATATATATATAATATGTAGTAGGATTTGGCTTTATTGGCCTGAATGTGACCATAAAGACTTAAAAAGTAAAACAAAGACTTTAAAAAAAAGTTATGGACATTCAGAAGCCATGTAGCTAAAACACTTGATGTCATTAAGGAGTTATTAGCATATGTCCCATGGGCCATTGCATGAGGTTTAAGGCATCACTCTAGCTTGGCTGGGTTTTTCTTGCAGCTTTTACTAAATGATTTGTGTGTGTGTCCTTTTTAGCCTTTGATTTAGTTTGTTTATATATATATATATATATATATATATATATATATATATATATATATATATATATACACACACACACACACACATTTGTATGTGTATGTATTTATTGCACAACCTGAGGAAATATGTAACAAAAAAAGAAAACAGAACCTTGAGTTTCCAAACTGTTACATACAAGTGAAATCACACTTTTACATGTGCAGAGGAGTTTTACTTGAATCAAGGTTTCAAATATAGAGGTAATACATCAAGTAATAAAGGTTGTAATGCTTTTTTACCTTCACTTATCTTTGATACAAACTTCATTTAAATGTTGAACTTGATAAGGTTTAAGGCTGGTATAATTGTTCTTTTGGGCTTCAGAGGATTCTCATGAGTGATATAAATGTTGCCAGTAATGGAAGAAGCACAGTGTATTTATTTACATTTTAAACACATTTCCGTGTGTTTCCATTGATGAGGTTTGGGAATGTTCTTATTATTCAGTAGTACTGTGCAAGACCAAAGTTGTAAAGTGTCCCATGGTGCTATGGTGCACCATCTTAATACAATGTGGAGAGTGGCAGAAGATAATTCTAGATGAATAGACTGTCATAATAACCCGTGAACAGTAATCCCTATATTTGTCAGTAAAACTCATTAAAAGTACTTCATACAGAGTCATCTGTAACAACACAGCTTGCATGCAGATATAAAATATAGCATCTGCTTTAAATTCACTGCTGCAACAGATGAAAATATTCAGTCAAACTGCAAATATTACTAACTATGAAAAATAATTTTATTCCTTAGAAATACCCTAACATACCACATCATAAATTGTAGGATTACCTGTGAAGGTACTAAGGTAGTTGTAGAACATTTTACTGCTGCTTTACTGCTACATATATATATTCCTTTATGTTCTCAGTTTATCAGCATATAACAACTTGTACACATGTAGGTTTAATATATGTTTACACATACAAAGTCCATTAATTTGTTTTGGTTAGTCAATTTTTTCTCTCCTTAATGTAACTAATCCTGTCATTGCTACACACTGACAGTTTGTTAAAAAACCTCAACATGCAGGAGGTCTTGTAGAACAAATCTGTTTTAACTCTACTGCATTATTTTCTTTCACAGTATGAAATGGCAAAAATAATCACTTGTACCTAAACATATGTATCCTTTATAACTATTCTAATATAAACAAACAAACTTCCAGTTGTGGTTAAATCCACAGGAAGACGTTGTCCCGTTCGATTCTCAGCTAGAGTGTCTTCTGTGTGGAGGCATACGTGAATGGGGCGTGCCTTCATTGAAGGTTGTGTGTCAGGGCTGGTAACCCGGTACGTAAAAATCCACTACCAATCATTAGCGGACCGGAGTTCTACTGTGGCGACTCCTAACCAGGAAAAGCCGAAAGACACAAACAAACAAACACTAGGACCATAAAAACAAGAATAATTTATTGAAAGTTAACCGCTTTCATCCAAATTACATAAGGGACTTCTTCTGAACAATTAAAATCTATACAGCCCAATGCTTATAAGCACAATTGGTTAATCACATGACCCACTATTAACCATTCGTTCTCTGTCATCTTTTGTGACATAATCTAAAAAATACATCCATATAAAAACTCTGCTTTATTATAAAACAATTTAATTCTAAATTAAATAAAATGCATGTTCTAAATCTTTTTCTAAAAAAAACTTTGAATCTCAAAATAATAATAATAATAAGTAATAAAAATGTGACAGGAAACAGTAAAGTAATTCATATACATTTGTCCACTTATGTGAACTCTAATACAAAAATAAATATATTCTCTGTCCATATTTTAAATGTAATTTACATGGGAGTTCATATATCACATGTCCTCTTTTTTAAAACAGGCATAAGGTTCTCTGATTCATTGATTCATTTAACCTCAGCTGCCAATTTAACTCCCTAAGTACCAATTCATTCTGTTCCCCAACCCCCCCCCCCCCCAAGGGCTTTTCTATATCTTCTTTTTCTTTTCCAACTATTCTAATATTAGCAACATTTACACGCCCAGCTATATTACACGTTCAGTTTCCTATAACTCTTGTCAGCCTAAGACATACTATCAGCCAAATATATTAACTTTCTACAACAAAACTCCCCAACACTTATTCTGCTTTTCCAATATGAACAAAGCTGTTAACACAGTACTTGTAACATATGCATAAACCACATTTCAAACAGTTAATCATGTTGTACTTGTTATAACTACTATGTGCAGGTGATACAGCATCCAAACCTGATCTTGCTCAAAATGTACTCTGACTCTGCAAGAAAGTCATCTCTTCTACAAGACAAATGAGAGCTAGCAAGGATACATAAATTCCGGACACCTTTATATAACATCTCTTGGTTGCAGGCCTAGATTCAACAATATAGTTATCATATCTTGGCTATCACTGAAACCTGGTTAAAGCCACGCAGTGACAAGGGCCCTAATCTGTATACACGTGCACACACACACACACACACACACACACACACACACACACACACACATACCTATACCTGTAGTAGTTATGATCAAATACACCCAAAATCAACTAGCAAAAAGTCAACGTCAAACACAAAAAGCACTAAAATTATTGCTGCAAGCAAAATTTAAAACGAAAAAACAAAATCATTTTTTTTTTTTGCAGGGCAACAAGATATATAACTACAAAATCATACAAACGTGGCCAGTGCATGCTCCCTAGCCTCAGGAACTATGTGATCTTGTACATCAGTTGACTAAACAACTGTCGACCAAATGCATAATCAACGTACTGCAGGGTACCCACACACACACAAATAAAAGATATGGACATAATCTCAAATTCTGAAAAAACACTTAACTTTTACAGTCTACCACAATCGACAACAGATTTCAAGCCTAAAATCATTGTTTGTAATGATCACATAAATGTTTTGTGTTGCTTCCGTAAAATCAACATTGAATTTCCCCTTTTTGTGTGTTCCTGGAATTGCAGAACTTCTCCCAAGAAAAACAAGAGGAAAGTTATGATTATTGTTATGTAGTTCAAATGAACTGCATTACAAAAAAAATACTGTCGCACAGTAGATTTAGAAGACTGTGTGTGACAATTGTCATAACTTAAAGGCAGTGCCTTTTTGCTTGGGGCTGATTTTTATCCTCAGTTTTATAAAGCATTTTCTTCCTTGTAAGTCATACAGTATTTTTTATTTCAGTACATTGTCTTAGATTTCTAGCATGCTAATAGGATAGATTTGAAAGAAGGAAACTTGTCACATAATTTTTCATAACACCGCATAAACTGGGTACTATTTCAGCTTTCCATTTTTGTACTAATAACATCTGCTGCAGACTGTCTGTTTTAGTTTGCATGCATTTGCCTGCCCTCGTAGTGTATTTTCTGTTTGATTGCTTTTGAAAGTTGGTAAGACTCAGTCTATTACCTCTGTGTATGAGACAGGTGATTGGCATATAACCCTCACTCCCTGCCCTTCAGCTTAATAATTATGGTGTCAGATTAGAAACAGACTGCAGAAAGAGATCACAAATTATTTATTTTCAAAACAGCTAAGCAACAAAGTATTAATATAAAGTAACAAAGACTAAACGTGCAGTATCATGTCCATTGTTTTAAGAAACAAAAGGAATGTTATAGATTTAAGTTTTGATGTGTCCCACACACTTACATAGATACATGATTCTTCTTTAATTATCAGTTTAGTGGGCCATACTGTAAGAAATCTCATCACTTTAAGCTCACACAGTGTATGAAGAATGCATGCATCTGTCTCCATTCATATAAGTAAACAATAGCATACAGATGAGCTAATAGATGTTTGGCTGTTAACTGACATCTGGAAATTCTTTGTGGCTGCAGAACCGGTGTTCTTACTGTGCCGGTGTTGTGGCAGACCTGTGTAATCCCCATATTGCAGTATAAGTTAGTTATAGATGCTTCCCCTACAAAGCTGCAGTGCTCAAACCCCTGACAAACTAACTAGTTAATCACAAATGGAACAATAGTCAGCCTACCACAAAAACACAAATGCATTCATTTTTGCAGAAGTTCAAGCCTTGTTTCAAACTGTGTGGGAGACTTTACCCTGGTACTCTGCACTTCCTCATATGCCAGCTTCTATGGTTATGTAAAGACCAATACATTGAAGGGGTGATGGTACTTATGGGAACATTAGCTGTTGGGACTCCAATGATATAATGTGAAACTATTGCTGGGGGAAGGGAAGGTAAGGTCATGTGCATTTAACCCACCAAGGTGGCTTTATTTATTTAAATTTCTTTGGTATGCAAGAAAAACTTTTATACCTTGCAGGTCTAAACAAGTCTTAACTATGTCCTACTCTTTCCTCTCTCTCTTCAACAATCACCTACCCAAAAGATCTCTTGGGTCTAAAAGTCAACATCTACTACAGATTTATAAACTAAAACTTTCAGCTGGCCAACTCTTATACTCCTTTACTATTGCAAAAAGTGGAACTCTCTCCCTGTAACTCTGATCTAACCCAAACATTGCTACTTTCAAGCTCTCTTTGCACAGCTACCTATCTTCCATTTGGAGCTGTAACTGCTCCACATCCCCTTCCTTCAAGACCTGACCTCTTCAGATTCCTTCCCTCCCTGTCTGCAACCTGTACTCCCTCCGTTCCGTCACTCTGACTCTTTGTCAGAAGTGGCCATGATAATTGCCTATATTCTTATTTTCTTATGAATGATCTTGTCAGTATTGTAAACCTCTTTATAGATGTGCATTTTTGAAATTTTATCTGTTAGGTAAACATCGCAATTCACATACTTCTATCTCTTTACTTATATTTAAATTGTTTAAATTGCTCAAGCTTGTATTATGTATTTGGAGCTTTTCTCTCTGGTCCTCCACTGAAAATGGGCTCTTCAGCCCAGTGGACTTTCCTGGTAATCAAATGCCAGTAAATTAAAATAAATAAGTCACTTGCCCCATTAGTACTCTGGGGACATCCTTGAAAAAAGCAAGTTGTGTCGAGAGGGCTTACCCAGTTAACATCTGAAATCAAATGACTGCACTTGCTAGCAGGCACTGCAGCATCATGTGTAAAATGAGTTGTGGGAAGTTTAAATTCTGCCGACCTGGGTTTAACTCCTGCTGTCTCCCTTTGATATATAAAGCTCATTAAATTTAATTTATTTAAACTGCCACATTTGTTCCCCAGAGTAAGAAATGTTGTTTCTGCTTAATGAGACTTGTTTGGTTACCAAAGACTAAATGGGTGCTACTTGGATCTGAAGATGTCTCTTACTGTAAGACTGCATATTGAGCTGCTTCTAATGATCTTAATCTCCCTGGTCATTTTACAGATTTAATAATGTTGATGTTGCTAATTTCATTTTTTTTTTATTCTTGCAATGGTTATCTTAATTGTTGTTCTAGCACTTACAGCATTTGATTTATTTTTATTCATTACTTTATTTCAGTGATCCACTTCTTTTGTCAGAGCTAACTATTATTTATCGTTTTCTTTAGAGCACCATTTGTGTTCTCACCAGTTTTTTCTTTAAATTGAACTATTTTAAAAACTGAACATTGGCGGTAGATGATTGTCACCATTAAACTGACACCCCAACTCAATGTACAAAAAAAAAATGGGAGAAAGGGTTTGTAGACTAATGGATGGAGTTAATATTTATAAGTTCACAGTATCCATGTTTTATAGCCCGAGATCGCTAGGAGACATAACCTATCAAACCCAATGCATGCTGGGAGGAAAACCATACTGGCAGGGCACCAGTCTATCAAATAAATCACTTGAAACATTGTAAGCTTGTATTCTTTGTGAATGGTCAAATGGTTCTTCATGATGCAATAAATATTCCAAGAAGGTATTAGCAGCTCAAGGCACCATCTGAGGACAGGAGGAATGGGGCTGTGTGTGTGTGTGTGTGTGTGTGTGTGTGTGTGTGTGTGTGTGTGTGTGTGTGTGTGTGTGTGTGTGTGTGTATATATATATATATATATATATATATATATATATATATGTATGTATGTGTGTATATATATATATATATATAGATATATAATATATATATATATGTGTGTATACTTAAAATCTAAAAAAAAAAAAAAACATAATATCAACAGCAATAACTACATCCAAAACTAATGTCACTGTCTGCTAATTATACCAACTCTGTGATCACACAACAGTGGGCAATGGTGATAAATCCTTTCCTAATTTAAGGCAGATTTTGTTGATAGTTTCTTACACTGGCAGAAATGGGTTTAGAACTGTGAATAATTACTATTTTTCCACATTTGCTGTACTGGTGATGCCTCTGTCTCTGTTTTTATGTTAAATAATATGCTATTTCCTCACTGTTTGTTTGTCTCCTATCCATCTTTTGTTACTTATCTATTGTAAATAATCATAATGTTTGTCTCCAATTTTACCTCTGTCAATAATTTAGTGTATGCAATCATAATGTTGTATTTGCTGCTATTATTGTATATCCCATTTCATTGTAACATATTTCTTGTCTGTATGTTTTAAATGTGGAGCTTTTCTCCCCGGGCCTCCACTGAAAATGGGTTCTTCTGGCCCAGTGGACTACCCCGGTAATCAAATGCAATAAATAATGTTTATTCTGTACATTTACCTGCTGCTTAGAATTCTACATTCTTGAGCTTTCTGTTTCATCTTGACTTCATTTCTTTGAAATACTATTTTTCATTGTGTGATTACTTTTCCTTTGTTCATATAGACACTTTTACTTCCTGATTTGCAACTCTTTCAGTCTGATGATTTCTGCTGTACAACTCTTTTCCTTCTGTTTTGTCTGTTCCTGCAGGCTGCTCTGTCATACGTGTGCATTGGCAAATCTCTTAATGCGCTGTGTTATTCTTTGGTCTGTAACATTAACTTTTTGTACCTTTGAGACTTTCTAACACTATTCCTTGATCATTGTTAGACTCGTATACTTTTACTTTAGTTACCACCCCCTTTATTCGTTAGGTAGAGGTGTATCTGTAGATTTATTCACTTTCTAGTTCAGTCTTCCTACACTGATATAGTCGTTTATCAGATGAATACCTTCTTCCCATTGCCTCCATAAATCCTTAAAATGGATACAATATTTCATAGGTTCATAGGTGTGTACTAGGCTAATAGCCCTGGAGACTTTACAAGCCTTGCCCATAGGATTACCCTGGCATCGTGCCACCCGACCTTAGTTCCCAGTGCCTCTGTCAAGTAAAGCCACTGGAGTGATCCCTGGAGTGAATTTTCTATTTCCCATCCACACAACAAGATTTCTCTTGAAGAGGGCCAGTGAGGTGCTCTGCTTGACATGTATGGGAAGTCTATTCCATAGCATGGGCAGTCTCTGGGTTATGAACCTGTCCCTCCAGCATGTTCTTTTGATTGTAGTAATGAGGTTGAGGTCACTAGAGCGTGTGGTGTGGAGGGATTGGGATTTCTTTAGAAGTAGCATTTCTAACAGAGCTGGGTCAGACAAACAGAGATCACCTCTAAGTAGGCGATATGAGACAGAGAATAGTTGAGTTTTTTGAGTCTGTCCATATAGGACAAATGTTTAATGCCTAGGATCCCCTTTGTGAGGTACTTTTGTGGCCTCTCCAGTTGTTCAAGGTGTTTAGTGAGGTACATGCCAAATTAGGCATTGTACTCAATGACTGGTCTAATGAGGGAAGAGTACAGGGAGACAATGACCTCTTTCTTCTTGGATGCAAAACCCTTAGTAATGAGATGCGTCACACAGAAGGACTATCTGACCATAGTGGAAATTTGGTGGTCAAAGGAGAGGTTGCTGTCAACCTGTGTTCCCAGATCTCTTATAATGCCTTCTGTGTTCAGTGGACTACAATCGATGTGATAATTCATGGGAACCGTGTTTTTCCCAAAGGGGATGATGACGCATTTTTTTGACATTGAGCTTAAGGCCATGGTTCTGACACCAAATGTTGGTCTCAGTGAGGCCTTTCTCTAGGGTGTCAACATCACTTGGGGTGTGCCAGAGTCCCTTTGTGTTGGCCTGGACTTCATAGAATTAGATACCAAACAGGAGAGGACCCAGGACTGAACCCTGTGGGACTCCACTCATGACTGGTCAGCAGTCTGACTTTGAGTCAGCTACTTTCACACTCTTGGTTCTACCTGTGAGCCAGTTTGCAACCAACCTAGTGATATAGGGGTATATAGGGGTATCCCTATTGACATATCATTTGTTGAACTGGAAAGCTACAGCCATAGGCTGAACTTTCTTTCCAAATAAAGTTTGTTTAATTTGGCAAAATAAGTGAGTTTCATAAGAAAGAGTTTGTTGCGCTAAGAAGCAAATCCTAGTGAATTTGTTGACAAAAGTTGGCAGTGTAAGTTAGAAAGAAAACCTGTAATGAAAGTGCTTTAAATGAAACGTGTAGCAGTGCTAGGTAATATTTAGAAAAAATGGGTAAACAAGCAAGCATTCTGAGGATGGAAGTAGTATGCCATATAAAGTACAAAATGTGTACACACCAGACATTGCAGTTGATCTAGTACCTTTTACTGAAAGGGATATCTGTTTGAGTCAAAAGTGCAAATGAAAGATTTCAGCAAAAATGTTTGCCATCTTCACAAATGGTCAGGGAAAATCTTTGTTTTGCAGATATAAGGTAAACCTCTCATGAAAAATTAAATGTGATTTAAATGCATAAAAGTTTATCACAAAACCTTATACCATACTGAAGTTACAAATCCTTTGTAAATAGCCTAAGTGTGCAACAACCAAGGCACATATATTGTGTTTTGAATTTGCATTTGCAATCATTATTATAATTAGCCTAGAGTTTCAACAAAAACATATCAGTACCTGTTAGTGACATCATAGGAAACTTGTTTATCATTTATTAAGTAAGTAACTTTGCTGGTCAGTCATGACGCAGAGTAATCAACCAGAATGTTATTTGGATATGGAAGGAAACCACAGGTCACCTGAGTTTACCATCAGTTTTATCATGAAGAGAAGACATCATATTAGGAGGCTTATAAATCTTATTGCAAGGAATGTATCACTGTGGCCTTGGTGTTTTATTTAGACTTTGCAATAGCCATCTAATTTAAATTATTTACTTCTGGAAGCATTATTAGCCAAAATAATAAACATATAAGTTATGATAAGAAAGATATCACAGTAATGTCAGCATGATATTTCTTTATCATTCATTTATGGTGGTAGTTCATTTTTAGCTTTCTTGGGGATATATTAGAACTTTACAAAACAGGACTAAAGAATTCAGCCTGTTTTCTTTTCTGAAAATCAACATGGTTGATTTTAAATTACAAATATCAAAGTATACATATGGTGTGTATTTCATTCTTTTACTGTGGCTGTGATCTATGTTCTGTGAAATTGGAGGATGCAATTTTATATGGTATAAAAGTGCTGTGTATTTATGTACAGTATTTGTGTTGGACTCCATTGGTCCCACTTTACCAGTGATCTACATTACGGAAAGACTGGAGGATGCAACTTTTATAGACTGGGAGTAGAAGTTTGGCCAGGATATTAGAAAAATTCCTTTTCTCCTTCACATTCCTGTGAAGGAGGTATATACTATCTTGTTAAACCCTGTGAAAGGTGGAAGATGTGGGTAGAGCAAAGAGAATTTTTTGCCAAGACTGCGATACCTTACTAAAAGAATTCAAGGCCTAAATAACATGTCCTACCTGGACCCGACTCAAAGCCCTCTCGCTGTAATTATTATCTTGCAGACTGCTAAGAGGTGACTTATGTCTGGCATGCAAGGCATCCTCAAGCTAATACTGACGGATTTAACGAGCATCAACAAGTCTAACGGCATCAGAAATACTCAGTCTAGGGAGCTAAACCTCTGCTGGTATGTCAACAGAATGGCTTGGAGGGACAGCCACATTTTGCAAAGGTTCCCCACCCACCTAAAACATAGTTTATCCCTATCCAGTTTCAAGTGTAACTTAGATCTTTGAATGAGGAACAGAAAATTTACCCCAAAATTATTCCCTATATTATTAATGGACAGAGGCAGCACCTAAATGCTTTATCCCATGATCATGAGATGGGTAAGACCAATCTGTAAACAAATGGGATAGGTTATTTTGAGCACAAAAAGGGAAATTAGCTGGGCTTAAAATGACCTGCAAGGGTAACCTAGTACTGATCAATGAAATTATGAACTGTGTAACTTTTGGATGAAGCTGCATCAGCTTGCCGGTATAGACTGGTGGACATGCAGGTTTAGACAATGTTTGGCCGAGGAGAAAGAAGGACTCAACTGGTTCTCAGGCATTTGATTTCACAACTAAGAACAGAGTCAGAGAAGCTGAGGAACATCAGTCACCTCTTGGGTTTTGGAAGTCAGATCTGGCTGCAGTGGAGATCACTTCTGTTTAGCCAAAGATAGGCTGTGGCTCATGTGCTGCACAACTGAATCTCTCTCCATTGGTTCAGTTTGTAGATATGTGATTTGGCTAAGCCAAAAGGGAGCAGGGGACAATTCACCTGACAATTATTTAATTTCCAAATCCATACTGTTTGACTCCATGCATTTTCTGGAAGATAATACTAGGACATTAATAATTTTCGAAGAGTCACCCTATGAAATTAGCTTCTAGTCTTCTGCCATGCTGGAACAATTCTGGAATTTATTCTAGGAGTATTAAGATTTGCCAAGAATGGAAAGATTCCCCAGCACTTTTGGTTTTGAAACAGGTGCACTTTTTAACTAGCCATTTTTTTCTTGGACTGCATCTATGGGTGACGTATGGTTGTGGTTGAAATGTCATTGTACTGTTTCACCTGGGCCTACAAAAGCCTTTAGATGATCATGTTGTTTGACTGTGGTCTGGAAGACCTGGGTTCACATAAACATTTTAGAATAAAGAGTGCAACTCCCACCAAATCTATTACATCTAACATACCAAAGCTGCTCCATTTTATGCTGATAGCCTTGTTGCTGCTATCACTGGGGTGCCCTTAGTCACAGTACATACAGAATTTGTTCATATTTCAATGCCAAGGAGGGTAAACAGGCGGAAATGTGAAGAAGTCTTCCACACAATTTTCCTGCTTTCTCATCTCTGCATCTCCATGGGGGGATGTATGTTTGAATCCAATGACCCTTCAGACCTTCCTGAGAAGTTAAAGAAAATATGAGCCTTAAGAGGTGATCTAGAAGTGAAAAGAAGAATTGTCAAAATCATGTGCAAAGTGATCCAGATGAAACTTGCCTGCTATACTAAAATGATAAAAAAAAAAAAACATACATCTTTTGTTGCAGGTGTTTTGTTAACTTCACATACACTGACCATGCTGCTCAGTTCAGAAATGACACTTCTCTGTAAGTTGCTTCCTTTGTTTTGTGGATTTGCAAGGTCATTGTGCATGTGTATTGGTTCTGGCATCATTCAGTGATGCATTTTACCCTGAATTCTAAAAACAGCCTCAACTTTGAAATTAGATGTCTGTACGGCTTTGAACCATTTTATTCTTCTCATTGTCTGAAAATGAGAGACATGTCTAAGCACGATGCTGGTAATACCTCTTTATTTGTAATTTAACACATTGTAAAATATAGCATCTGCCCCTGGCTTTGGCTCTGACTTATCACATTTTAATAACTGCATGAAAAATAAGAGTGGTTCATAGCTCTGTTTGTTGTGCATAAATAAGCATGAGGTTAAGACCTGCTGTTTAAGCTGGTCCCTTTAATGTAGGATCTGGAATGTCTAATTTTTGTGCCCAAAATGTATGCTAGGTAGTGATTACAAAACAAATCTTACCTGGATTACCTAAGCTGGTGCTTATTGATATCTATATTTGTCTGTGTATATGCATATATATATCTCATATATATATATATATATATATATATATATATATATATATATATATATATATATATATATATACACACACAGACATACATACAGTATCAACACTGTGTTTGAATAAATATCTTCTACTAGTATTTATATTTGCCTTAAATGTCAATGTGCTAATTTTATTTGTCTTATCCATTTTTATGCACCACTAAATCTTTCAAAATGCTTTCCCTATTTAAAATGCATTTAGGTGGATCGCATAATTTCTTCACCGTTTCAGAGTCTGTAGAAGACATCTTGCAGTATTCCATTTTAATGCCTATAATCATGGTGTTGTATATAGATTCTTCATGACATAAAAATCTATTCGCCCCCATAGCATCTTTTTCTTTAATTGTGCCTCTAATATTTCAGAATTAACCAGTAAAGAGGGAATCCACATTGTCCCTGGATTACTTTATCATTTTTAATGGACAGATCCTTGAAACTCATATTAATATGAGTATGAAATGGCCATCAGAAAGAAAAATCCATGAAGTAAGTTCATAGGTTAGTACTAGCCTAGCTGCGTTTGTGGGCCATTTTAAGCTTAGCCATTTTACCCCATCTGAGAATCAAACCCTGCACCTTGTATTTGTTATATAAATACCTTAACTATTATGCCAACTTCCCCCCACCCCCCAAGTTTCATGAGTTATGCATGAATTCAATTAAGCAGCTATCCCTCATGGGCCTACAAGTGATTATGTTGTTTGTGAACATCTGTTATGATGTTTGAATCTGAGGATTCTAAATTTTACAACAGAGGCATGTGTAAACAGAAAACCTATACTATAGTCGGCGGTGGACAGCGCAGTGGTGCAGCGGTAGTGTTGTCACATCATAGCAAGAGGTTTTCTGGTTTGATTCTCGGCTAGGGTGCCTTCTGTGTGGAGTCTGTATGTCCTCCCTGCGTTTGTATGAGTTTCCTCCGGGTGCTCCGGTTTCCTCCCATGTCACAAAAACATGCATCTTGAGCATTTCTCCCCAGGCCTCTGCTGAAAATTGGCTTCGTTCCAATTCGGACTTTCCTGATTAACAAATGATAAATAAATAAATAGATGTGAACTCCTCATAGTTGGCGGAGAGAAAATGCTTTGCATTTAGTCATATTTTGCTCTCTTTCCCTTGTATGACCTGTACCGTGGCTATAAAATTAAGGTGGGTGCATCCCCCACTAAAGTCAAGACTATTTTTCTTTCTTTCTTTCTTATGAAAATACACATTGCTTTAGAGCAGTGATGTTGCCTTCGATGACTTGATAGACCTGAAGACAAGGCTATTTTTTGAGCAAAGACTTGTTTTTGGTGTGGTGAAAAAATTTGTAATAGGGACATATGCACGAATTGTTCTAATAAACATTTTTTTTTTAATTTATATGCCTAAGGGAAGTTATGCCCATGTTTGAGGTATCCCCAGTGCTTGCATGATAAATGTGATTAGTAAATTTTGTCAGTGCTATGAGACTGAGATGACCAGTTATACAGTTCCTGTAAAATTTCCAAGTCATTTCTTTACTTTTAAAATAGAGGTTGGCACCCAATGTTTTATAGGGGAAACATCAATGAGAAGATACATAACAGTACATCATCCCTTTCTTTGTTGGGAAACGCACAAGTTCACTTCTTACAACTGACTTGTATATTGAAACTGAAAGTAATATAGCGATTAAGATGCACAGCATATTGATTTACATGACTGGGTGGGTGCTAACACACTATCATACATAGACAACAGGAGCATATCAAGCCCATTATGAGTTTCTGAAAATTACAGCTTTGGTGCTTAGCATAACAAAACTAGATTTTCATTTAATTAGCCTAAGGTTATGGCTTCTTGGGGTGTTGTTCTTCCTCTTTGAATGTTAAGGGGTGCGTTAGTGAAATCACAGTGAGTTTTGAGATTTGCTGTATTCCTTTGTTAGTCACAATTTAGTTTTGTAGTTACTAAAGCCAAAATTATGTACCTCTCATCTTTTATATAGAGTCCAGCATATCTGCCACAACAATATAATATTACTAACCAACCATTCAAATGAAATCACTCTAGAAAGTGTTAACAAGGGGCGTGGCCAAGGATGAACACAGGATAGCAGCAGATTTCTTCAGCTCCACCAATTTCATTACATTGACAGGAATTAATTACTTAAAAATTAATTTTTGAAGTAATTTTCTTTCTAAATATGTTTGTTTTATATAGTTCTTGAACTATATCTAAAAAAGAAAGGAAATCTTAATAATATTCCTGTCAGAAATTACTTTGGAAATTTTCCTGTCAGTTTATCAGTCTGAAATGAGTTCCAGTAAGACAAATTCTCAAGACTCCAGCATCAAGAAAGAACTTCAGTCTCTGATAATTATAGTCCAGCAACTTACTGCTAAGATGGATAAAATGGATACTAAAATAGACACTTTCATAGAAAAAACTACAAAACAAATAGACTTGTTTCATATGGACCTGCAACAACAGAAGATCCAGATGACAGGCATAGAAGAAGCTGTGAATGACATGGAAAATAGAATACAAGAAAAGGAAATCAACATTGAGTTTCTGCTGAAACAAAATACACATTTACAAACAAAGCTGGATGACCTGGAAAATAGATCTAGGCGCAATAACATTAGGATTTTTGGACTGCCAGAAAATATTGAAGGTAACAATATTACTTCTTTTTTAACAACATGGCTCCCTAAAACTTTAGATTTACCAGAAGCGTTCTCTTTTGGTATCGAAAGAGCACACAGATCTATAGCTAATACTAACTCTAACAAAAACTATCCTAGATCAGTTATAGTTCGATTTCTATCATCTTTTGATAAAGAGATGGTTCTTAAATCTGCTTGGGCTAAAACTCCTGTTAAGATTAATGAAACAACTGTGCGTTTTGACAATGACAATTCTTCCATGGTATTAGCTAAAAGAAAAGTTTTTCTGCCACTAATAAGGGAGCTTAAAAAAAGCACAGTTTAAAACATACCTTCTGTTTCCTGCCAAGCTTAAAATCTTCCTTCCTGATGGTCCTAAAATTTTCGATGACTTAGACTCTGCTTTACTGTTTATCAAAAAAAATAAGATTTTGGAAAAAATAGAAGAAATGGAATGGGCTAGTCCTTCGTTAAAGAGACTGGAAACTGAAACTTCGTGGAAGACTTCAGAGAAGAAGAAGAGATTAAAAAACAAATGATTTGTACTATGTTTTTTTTCTCTCTCATCATTTTATTTTATTATTAATCTTTTAAATATAGTTCCTGCATTTCCAGAAGCAACAAATATTTTGAAAAGATTTAATCAAAGTTATTCTCTGTGTGCAAAGAAATGTTTTGTTTCATAACTAGTCAAAATATCTGGAGATTTAATGGCAAGCTGTGATTTAACTTGTTTCTCTTTCTGAAGAGGAAAAATAAGGTCAGTAATTTGATACATTTTTTTTCCTTTAAAAGTTTATATGTTCTTCAAATGCTATTCCTAATTATACTTTCTTGATTACACTGCTTATGCTTGTTTGTAAATAATCTGTCATGCTTTAACTAATAATAATTAGAACTAAATAATAGTAAATAATATGTTTAACTCTATTAATATAAACAGTAAGTAACATTCTATTGTATATACTTCTTATAGCTTTCTCTTACATTTTTTTTATTTCTGCCTTACACCCTTTTACTTTCTACTCTCTTTTCTTTTCTTTATTAATATATAGAAATGCTTTTGATCATATAGACACAGTAAATAATAAGATTTGCATAGGAGTTGAGTTGGGACAAAAATGTTGAGTTTTGTTACTTATTAATAATTTTGGGCTTGATTTCACTTACATAGAGTCTGTAATAACCTGTAGAATGCATTGTGAAGGTTTTGTCATGTTTAGATGCATTTACACTGCTAAATGAATGTTTGTCACTAGTTTTAATAAGTTTCCGCCAAAATGTTAAGAGAGACAATCTGGGATGTGGGCTGTCTCATGCACAGTGTCCATGAGCTACTTCAAAAGCTTCAACTCTCAGAATTCTCACAGAGAAGCTGAAAGCAGCTGGTCTCACCTTTGACCTAGATATCACACTGACACATCACAGATACAGGAATAGCAGATTAATAATATGTGTTAAAAACCTATGTCCCAAACATATACATTACTATAACTCATTTAATTCATCTGATTGACCAGCATAAATAATTTTATAACTCTATACTGGAAGAAATTGTCATGTGATATATTTTAAAGCAGTAGTATAGCATGTTTGTAAAATCTGGTTACTAAAATGTGTTTGCTGTGCATTATTTTGTATAAAGCAGACAGATTTATTGAAGGGACAGCAATGTAAGATGGTGCTCAGTAAAGATACAACTCAGTGAGATCAGATATATATATATATATATGTGTGTGTGTGTGTGTGTGTGTGTGTGTGTATGTGTGTGTGTGTATGCATGTGTATATATATATATATATATATATATATATATATGTATATGTGTGTGTATGTGTGTATGTGTATATATATATATATATATATATATATATATATGTGTGTGTGTAGATATGTATATAAATGTTTCTGAGAATCTGCTTAACTATGAAGTATGATTTATAACAATTTCTATGAATACAATATTTTATTCTATTGGCAATAATGCGTTTGAGTAAATGCTCATATACAAGCAATTCAAGGTTTTTTTTGGAAGCTGTTAACTGTATTTACATGACAGAAAATAGATGCATCCTAATATATGTAATGTCTGAATCATATTAGCCAAAGTTTTTGATTTAAATGAATGTTAGAACTTATTTTTCTCTCCTCTTGATTTCTAACATCAAGATTATTTGAATGCTATTTGAATACAAGTGTTTTATATTACATGGATGTATATAGTAGTATGAACAGTTTTTTAAAAAAAAAAGAAAAAAAAAAAAAAAAAAGGTTTATTTTAGTTTATATGATGCTGTTTTACCAAATGTGTAGTCTTGTCTTGCTAGATAATTGAATTGAAAACTGTTAACTTCAGTTAAATATAACTAGTATTAAATTGATAAGGTGGTAGCTGATGTACTGCTGCTTAGGGTAGGGGGTTAACTTGAGTGGTAAATACTACTCTAAGTTGAAGTTTATAACTCCAGGCTGGATGCAAGGTTTAATCCTTACATTATTTTCACTTGTTCATTGTTATTTGTATATAGTTTTGACATCCACAATATATTTTGTACATTCATTGTCACTACAAACAAAATTGAATCCTATACGAAATCCCATAAGAGATTCAATAAATACAGCTATATTTAAAGGTACACCTAAAGTAGGAGATGTAACATTACTTATCTTGTTATTTGTTATTTTGATCATAAGATTCTTAAGTTTTAAAAATGCCAAATGACATCTTTAAAAGGAATTTCTTTAAACATTAATGGATTTGAATAATCCATGTAAAAGGGCAAGCCTAATAAGATACATTAATTTACATAAGGCCAACTTAGTCTTCCTACAAGAAACCCATCTCTTGAAAAAAGATATTGATAAACTAGCCACAAACAAATATACAGTATTGGTTAGTTCAGAGCACACTCAGAACAAAAGAGGAGTGGCTATTTTATGGAATAAAAGTATGCCCATTCCTAAAACCATTAAGTCTTATCAGGATGACAAACGAATGTTTTGTATGGTTACAATACAAATTAATGGGAAGACTTACACTTTAATTAATGTATATTGGATACCTGGAATTGGTATTAATACAGTGAAACATCATATTGATAAGATCATATCATTCTCTATAGGAGATATTATTTTAGCTGGTGACTTTAATTGTATACTACATGAAAGTGATACTACCACTATAGGAAAGAGAAGAATTACATGTAATGCAAAACATTTAAAGGACTTTGCTAATTCTTATCATTTGAATGATATTAATAATCAGATAGATTCAAAATCATTACCATACACCTTTTTTTCTAACAGATACAAAACTTATTCAAAAATAGATAGGGTCTTTATTTCTAACCAGATGGTAACAGATTTAATTAATTCCAAAATCATTTCATGTCCTATATCTGATCATAATTCAATTGTTTTTGAATTCATGATAAAAAATACTCATAATGTTCAGATCAAAAGGATATCAGCATACTTAACTCAACTAAAAGACTATAAAGAATATATACTTTCAGAAGTAAAACATTTTTAGACATAAATAACACTCCTGAAGTCTCCATTGTTTATGTTTGGGATGCCTTAAAATCATATCTATATGGACAAAGTATCAGATGGTATAATAATAAAAGGAAATCTTGGGATAAGGAATTGTTAGATATTCAAAGTAAATTAGACTCTTATAAACATAATAATAAAGAAAACATTATGGACAAGAAAGTTATTGAAGAAATAAACAAACTAAATTTGAAATACAAAGAAATTTTAACTCATAAAGTTAAAATAACTTTAGAGATACAAGTTTTGTCTTATTCAATAAGCCCCAAATACTTACATAGACTTAAAAATAAAACAAAAAGGTTGAATAAACAAAACCATATCAAAGAAATCTTTTCTCTAAGGAAAAAGAAGAATGTTTCTAGTATACCAGAAATACTAGATGAATTTAGAAATCACTTTCACAAAATTAACCATAATAATATTAACATGGAACCTAAAGATAAAATAAAGGAGTTTATAACCACAAATATGAATAAAAAGCTTAATAAACAACAGATTAAACTATTGGACAAGCGTATTTCATATACAGAAGTTATT
Organism: Protopterus annectens; assembly: GCF_019279795.1. NCBI lineage: Eukaryota > Metazoa > Chordata > Ceratodontiformes > Protopteridae > Protopterus > Protopterus annectens. The sequence goes on along the minus strand of NC_056743.1, from coordinate 130,594,987 downwards.
ACACAAATAAATAAGCTTAAATCAAACAAAGCACCGGGTAATGATGGTATTATACCAGAGATATATAAAATCCTTTCTAAAAATACATAAGGTTTTTATTTTGGCCCAAACTGAGTTAATAACCCCCCCATCTTGGCAATATACATTTATTTCGCCAATTTTAAAACCTAATAAAGATCCAACTAGATGTTCTTCATATCGGCCCATCTCATTACTTAATGTTGATTATAAAATGTTTATGAATATCTTTGCTGATAGATTGAAGACAATCATTCCCGGCATTATAGATATAGATCAGACAGGCTTCATTGTAAATAGAAATACTTTTGATAATATAAGAAGAACTTTAACATTAATAGATTTTGCAAATAGGAAAAAGAAAGATTTAACACTTATTAGTCTTGATATAAGTTCAGCATTTGATTCAGTAAGTTGGGACTATCTGTTTACCTTAATGAAGTGCACAAACTTCTCTGATGCATTTGTAAATCTAATTGAACATTTATACAAAGGAACGTTGGCTTATATTAAAGTAGGAACATATGTTTCACAAAAATACCCATTCTTAAAGGTACAAAACAAGGATGTCCACTTTCTCCACTATTATTCACTTTAGTAATGGAGCCTTGGGCTAATTTGATCAGAAACAGTACTGACATAGAGGGTTTTGAAATAGATGAAAATACAACATCCAAAATTCAACTTTTTGCAGATGATGTTCTAATTACATCAGCAGGATCTAATTCTTCTATACAGTCTCTATTTGATAACATGATGAATTTTAAAAGTATTTCTGGTTTAATATTCAATGAAGAAAAACTAAAATACTACCTATATATACACGAAAAAATATTCTCATTAGTGATTTTACTAAATATGTACCCAATTCAGGTCAGATAACTTATTTAGGTATAATACTATCTAAAGATATTAAATCTATTATATATAATAATTATAATACCTGTTTTCTTAATATACAAAATCTTTTAATACCTGGAATAATATGTTTTTTACTATGGAGGAGAGACTTACAATTATTAAAATGATAATATTCCCCAAGATTTTATACTTAATACAATCAATAATACTTCCACCTACAAAAATAATTATCAAGAAACTGAACACACTAATGTTAAATTTCTTATGGGCACCTAATAGACCTAGGATTGCATTAAAGAAACATACTAATAGCTGGTCTCAAGGGGGTATTTCTTTTCCAGACTTTAATTTATATACTATCTCTTCTATTGTAAAAGTTATTACTTTATTAATAGATCAGACATATGCCACAAAATGGAAAGATTATTGGGAGCCAATTAGTATACACTTCATGAAAATCTCCTTAACACATAAAAATATGATTGTAAATAACTCCATGTTATGGTTACTAAAGGAATTTTGTACTTCACCTATTACATCTAAACATATGGTTTGTTACCCATTAAATATTATTATTAGTTATCGTAACTTTATATTCATGCACCCTAAGTATAGGGAATGGAATTTTATTGTATTTCCTATAATGTATACTCAGGGTATGCTTTTGTCATTTACTTCTGAAGGAACTCATTTAGCTATAGATAATGATCTAAAGTACTGGTATCAGTTGATATCTGATAATAAAGTTAAAATCTAGATTTCTTAAAACAAGAATTTGATCTAAGAGAAACTTGCTGGTTAGAGGTTCAGACCTTTAGACAACATCTCATTAATAAAATAGATTTAATGTCTATAACTGTTAAAGAATCTATTCCAACACTGATTGATTACTTGATATTAAATTTACAACATAAAGTTTCTGATAACTTTATGTATGTATGAAAGTTTACCTTTATCAGACAAGAAACTTTTACAGTGTAGATTCATACTGGAATTATTTCACGTCTATTAATGGGGACCCACCAAATCAACAAGATAAACAATATATATTGAATCTGCTTATAGAACTACGCCTTCCATTGTCTGGAGACTTTATACATGGAAATTTTACATAGATCTTTTATACACCTTTGATGATGAATAAAATAAATAATAAAGATAATCTATGTAAGAGATGTAATGTAGAAATTAATGCTGACTGGGCTCATATGTTTTATGACTGTATAAAATTGAAAGAATACTGGAAGTCAATTAATGAATTTTGCAGGCTCTTTTACAGATAATTTAATTATTTCTAAATCTCTTATATTATTCAACACACCTGTACCTCAAAGTGTTAAAAAGGTCAAGCTTCCCTTGTTATGGTCTATTCTAGCAGTGGCTAGGAAAATAATAACTAGAAATTGGATTTCAGATACACCTCCTTCGTTCAATGAATTTAAAAATGTTATGAATATAGTGTGCCATATGGAAATAAACACAATTAGGACTAGAACAGATAGAAAAACATCTTATTTTATTGTATGGGATAATTTACAAAATTTGTTAAAAAAATTTTAATTTCAATAGCATGGTATTTTAGTTTAATTGATCTGATTGTAGTGGATCTCTTTGTAAATACTTTAGTTGTTTTGTTGAATATTATAATAATACCTATTTTTAATTACTTGTATAAAATTATGATATTTCTCTTATATGTTAAAACAATAAACCTGTTTTGAAAAAAAAGAAAGTGTTAACACAAAGATATATATCTCTCTCTCTGTTAGACAGAAATAAATATAGATAAGACATTTCATTTTCAGGTGTATAAAGCCAAACTTCCCTAGCTGTGGATATGCCATATTTTGCCCTTTTTCTAAGTGCAGTGTAAGTAGTGTTTGGGTTTCCTGTAGCAAATGATACTCACTACAGATTATTTCATTAATTTAAGTACAGTTTGTTTACAGTGCAACATTTGAAATGAACTTCCCTTTCAATTAAAACAATTTTATTTTTTGCTTGTATTGCAGTTCTGGGGTTTTCAGTCCAATTTAAGAGTCGCTTAAACGAAGTACCAAAATTCTTTCTAGTTCTCATATACCTCACACTTCTAGAATGGAGGATGTTCTTCGTTTTCCATTGCTGCAGTCCTTACTATTGGGTATAGTCCGCATCCAGTCGGCCCGAATACCAGAGTATAAGGCTGACGCCGGTCAGGGCGCATTAGACTGACGTCAGTACGTCAGGGTACTAATGCGCATGACCGGCGTCACATCCTCAGTCTTTTTTGCCGCGTGGTCCGATGCAGAAGCAGTTTTTGCGAGTGCAGGTTGGCGTTCTGAAATATTTCCGAAACCGGAGTTTCAGACCGAATCAGAGTTGGCTAAGTACCCGTTGGGGAACATTTTGGTTTTTCTTGCCTCAGTATTTAACCGGATGTCAGAAAAGTGAATAACTGTATTTCTTGTGGGAAACAAATACCTCATAGGGATTACCATACATTGTGTATACCTTGTTTAGGGCCTGAGCACGACGTTGTTGGTTGCCGCTCTTGTGCTAGGTTTAACAAACGCACTATTAAGAGGAGGTTAGACTGTGCCAGATTAGTGTTTGGGAAGCGTTGCAATTATAAAATGCCATCGGATGCTCCGACGCCCGCTTCGTCCAAGAAGCGCAAGGACAAAACAGCGAAGCCTAGGGTTGATGAACCGGCAGTCCCGGACGTCGGTTCTTTAGGTGGCTCAGTGGAGCCAGAGGTTTTGCCAGGAGTTTCTATGGAGTCTCAGGCAGAAACTTTACTGTTACAGGATGTACCCTCTCAGGAGGCAGGCCAGGCTGAGGGGGCTTCTCAGGTAACTATTCTTCCCTCTCTTCCCAAAGTAGTTAGAGCCTCTCCTTCTGTTGCCAAAACTTCTTTTGAAGGTAGGCCAACTTCAGCTTCAGTAGGGGCTTCTCCTAGCCTTTCGGGTTCTGTACCTAAGAAACATATGCTTAAAATGGCAGAAGATTTGATTACTATGATTAGAGGTTCTATGGGCCCTCCTGATAAGAGGCCTAGGGTGGAACCAGAGTTTGACAGTTTTGAACAGGGTTCAGGGGCTTCTGAGTCTTCTGCGGAAGATTTGCAGGAGTATCCTCATTATTCTGATTCTGATGTGGATGATGCCACTCCTTCGGCTTCTCCTCCTGAGGATTTTTCATTTTCAGAGACTCTGCATTCCATGAGGGAGCACTTTAAATGGGAAGGCCAGGATTACTCTGATTCCAGGAAGAGGCTTAGGGAATTCTTGTTTTACCCCAGCATAGGCCCTTAGCTATACCTCCTGTGTTGAATGTGGTGGAAGATGTTTTTGCAGAGGCTTCCCTGAACCCTGATTCTTTGCCTCCTGCTCCTGTTAAACCTGATAGGTACTATAGGGTGCCCAAGCTCATAAGTATTTGTTTAAGAGTCCTAGGGCGGACCCAGAAACTGTTTCTCAGGGGCCTAAAGGTGTTAAGGCCTCTGTGGTTAAAAATCCTGTTCCCACTGACAAAGAGGCAAGGGCGTTAGATAGGTGGGGTAAGAAAGTGTATACTTCTTCCACTCTAGCCATGAGAGCATTGAATTGTCAGTTTCACATGCTGAAATATCAAAATTTTCTCCTTTCACAATTGAAATCTAAGGTGGATGCTTTGGCGGAAGGTATTGATTGTAAAGACTTGCTGGATTTAGTTTATGTGTCTGAACAAGTGGGCAAGCATTCTTTGCAATGTGGTTTTGATGCTGTGCAGGCCTCCTCGAGGGTGGCTGCCACTAGTTCTGTTCTTCGCAGGCATGCCTGGTTGAGGGATCAAAATTTGGCTGAGCATGTTAAGACAAGGATTTTGGATGCTCCTTTACAGTCTGATGTGTTGTTTGGTTCACCTGTGGAAGCAGTTTTAAAGAAAATGGAGGACAAAGCTAAGTCTATGCAAACTGTTAAAGATTTTTGCAGGTACAGCCACGAAGTTTAGTAGAAATTGGCCTGCTAAGGGGTGGACATATCCTGCTTATGATTCCCAGTCTAGGGGTAGGTCTAGACGTGCTAGGGCTAGGGCTCAAGATTCTTCTAGGCCTAGAACAGGGACTTCACCTGCTCAGACTTCTGGTGAGGGCAGGGTCAGTCCTTTCGTAAACAGACCCAATGACCTGCCTTTTCAGCTGCCAGTAGATTCTCGTCTGGCAGCTCCTTTGGAGGGACGACTGTCTCTTTTCAAAGAAAATTGGGATTTAATTACTCAAGACAGATTTTATTTCCATACAATGCCCCCTTTCAAAGGCATGCCAGACGTTCCTCCTCCACAAAGAAAAGAGGCTCACAAGCAAGTTTCTCAGTTACTCCAAATGGGGGCCATTCAGCCAGTCCCTGTATCAGAAAGGGGCCTAGGATTTTATTCTCGCATGTTCCTAGTACCAAAGAAGGGGAACACGTGGAGACTGCTTTTGGATTTATCTCTCCTCAACACTTCTCTGGACATTCCCAAGTTCAAGATGTTGACGTTACAACAGCTTTTACCCCTGCTGGGCAAAGATCACTGGATGGTAACTTTAGATCTCAAGGAAGCTTACCTTCATGTGCCTATCCGGCTAAGTTACAGGCAGTATCTGCGGTTTCAAGCTGGAGATTCTCATTATCAGTTCTCTGCATTGCCCTTTGGCTTATCTACTGCGCCCAGAGTATTCACAAAGGTTCTGGCTCCAGTGATAGCTTACTTCAGGCTACAAGGACTTCAAATCTATCCTTATTTAGACGACTGCCTGATTCTGGCTCAAGAAAAGGAAGACCTTCTACAGCATCTGGAATATCTTATAGCAGTGCTAAGATGCCTAGGGTATTCTGTGAACGAAATAAAGTCCAGTCTAGTACCCTCTCAAGACATGTGCTTTCTGGGTGTGAGACTGAATACAGCAGCCCAGATGGCCTTTTTAACCCCGGACAAACAAAAGAGTCTATCACTTTACTTCCATCAACTATCTCATCAGTCCGTGCTGACTGCAGAGACGGTCCTTCAAGCATTAGGGTTCATGGCATCTTGTATTCTGGTGCTTCCCAATGCCAAACTGCATATGAGGAAGTTACAATGGTATCTCAAAAATGTATGGACACAGCACTGCCAGGATTTAGACACTGTCATTCAAATAATACCTTGCCTTCAAAGAGAATTTTTGTGGTGGGCTCAGGAATGTCACCTAAACAAGGGACTCTCTGTGACCCGGCCAGAGGCGAGTCAGATTTTACCGACAGATGCCTCGGACATTACTTGGGGAGCTCATCTAAATGGAAAGTGGATACAAGACAAGTGGCCTGCCAGACTACAGCATCTACATATCAACATGAAGGAGATGTTAGCAGTCCAGTTCGCATTACTGGCTTTCAAGGAGTTACTTCTTCCAGGGCAGGTGTTGATTCTAACAGACAACACAACTGTCATGTGGTACTTCAACAAACAAGGGTGAACACATTCTTATCCTCTATGCAGGCAAGCAATGATTTTATGGGAGACTGCGCTACGCTTGCACCTAACTCTTCAGGCAAGGTTTCTGCCAGGAGCACAGAACTCCTTAGCAGATGTGTTAAGCAGACAAATCATGGATCCCCACAAGTGGAAACTGGATCTTCATGTATTTCAGAAATTGACAGTGTCATGGGGAACTCCAGACATAGATCTGTTCGCTTCTCCACTAAACCACCAGCTGCCACAGTTTTGCACAAAGGGGTTTCATCACACAGCTTGGAAAGTGGATGCTCTGTCTTTCAGTTGGACAAACCTTCATGTGTATGCCTTTCCACCTCTGCCTCTTCTTCCAAAGGTACTGTTAAAGGTCAGACAGGACAGGCCAAGGATGATTTTGATAGCTCCAGATTGGCCTCGGCAACACTGGTACCCTCTACTACGGAGTCTGGTAAAGAAGCCTCCATGGCCTTAACCTTTGATTCCACATCTGTTATCCCAGCAGGACGGTCATCTGCTCAATGTCAAGCTTCACTCTCTTCATCTGACAGCCTGGCATATTCTGTGTTGAAACACAGCAGGTCTCAACTTCCTCAACAAGTTTTAAATGTGATTATGGAAGCTAGAAGACCTAGTACAAGGAAAGTGTACGCAGCAAAATGGAAGAGATTTTTATTTTGGAGTAAAGCAAAGAATTTGGAGATTTCTGAGCCTAATTTGAGTATGGCTCTTCAATATCTTACTGAGTTACTGGACAAGGGTCTGTCCTTCTCTTCCATTAAGATTCATGCTGCAGCAATCTCAGCTCACTATGATTGTGACCCACCATTATTTTCGCATCCTTTGTTCAAGCAGTTTCTTAGAGGGGCAAAATATAAGACCCCACGTAGAGCTCCTACTCCTGCTTGGGATCTCAATTTTGTGTTGGAAAACTTACTCTACAACCTTTGAGCCTGCGGGTACTGCTGAATTGAAATATTTGTCATGGAAGACTGCTTTTTTGTTGGGTATTACTTCTGCAAGAAGGGTGTCTGAGTTGCAGACCCTTATGGCAGTCGAGCCCTTTTGATTTTCCATAAGGATAGGGTATCATTACGTACTAATCCTTCCTTTATGCCTAAGGTGGTTTCTAGTGTGGCTTTAAACCAAACTATTCATTTGCCTACTTTTATGCAGACCCCCAAAATAAAGGGGAAAAGATTTTGCATACTTTAGATGTACACAGGCAATGCGTTATTACTTAAGCAGGACTAAGGATTTTAGGCAGTCTCAGCAGTTGTTTGTTTCTTTTGCTTTGAGTTCGCAGGGCAAGCCTGTGTCAAAACAAACTATTTCTAGGTGGATTGGCTTTTGCATTGCATTTTGTTATTCCCATCATGGCAAGGAGGTTCCAGCTGGGATTAGGCCTCATTCCTCTAGGGCTACTGCCACTTCAACAGCATTTCTACGAGGGGTGGCCACTAAGGATATTTTGGAAGCAGCTACTTGGAGTTCAGTGCATACTTTCTCTAAGCATTATCACCTTCCTATCTACTCTAAGTCTAGGGCTGGTTTTGCCACAGCTGTTTTGCAAGGCATGTTGTCAGCTCCTGCTTCTTTATGATTTGCCAGCCTCCCTTACCTCTGCTTTGGGATTCTACCCAATAGTAAGGACTGCAGCAATGGAAAACGAAGAACATAGTACAGTTTTGTACCTACCATAAATGTAGATGTTCGAGGATTCCATTGCTGCAGTCCAATTTACCCTCCCTCCTTCCCCTCTGTGTTAGGGGTGGTTGTGTAGGTGAGTTTACCTGCTTATATTTTTATATATATTGTTCATGTTTTGGTGCAGGTATTTTGGGCCTTGTCTTTTTAGGGTCTTCTGACATCTGGGGCAAGAAAAGACTGAGGATGTGACGCCGGTCATGCGCATTAGTACCCTGACGTACTGACGTCAGTCTAATGCGCCCTGACCGACGTCAGCCTTATACTCTGGTATTCGGGCCGACTGGATGCGGACTATACCCAATAGTAAGGACTGCAGCAATGGAATCCTCGAACATCTACATTTATGGTAGGTACAAAACTGTACTTTCCTTGTAATCATGTGCTGTTAGCTCATGCTAATCCTTAAGAACAACATATTTTCAGCAGAGCGAACTACAAACTAACTTCAACATTTTGTCTCCTGCTCCAAATTGTCTGGAATTCTTATTATGCAGGCTCTGTTTCATCTGTTTTGCCTTTGTATATGTTCCTTATATGTTCCTTAAATATTGGCATAACATTTTTATTAACCTGTTCTGCATGTATGTAAAGTGCAAAATCATAAAATTAAATGGGGATTTCTCCTTATTGCAAGTCTCATTTGTTATATCTAAAAAGCATCAAGGTTACCTGAGTGAGGAAAATTTTGTTGAAGTTTGGGGCACTTCTGTTATATAAAATGGAAAAGGAAGTAACCAATCCCATTTCTTACCATTATGTTTGATGACCTTCTTTAGTACCAACTTCAAAGATTTGTTAAAGCCCTCCACTGACCTAACCGTTTCAGGATGGTGCACTGAACTTCGTAACTGTTTTACTTTAAAATGCTGATAAATCCGGTGCATTATCCTGGGCATAAATAGGAGTTCTGTTGTCTGTGAGCATTTCTATAGATATCTGTACCATGTCATCTGTTGGCTGTTGGGTTATGAGTAGCTTTTTACAAAGGAACCGTTTGAGAAAACGGTAGCATAGTCAATAGTCATTAAAATATATTGGTAGCAGTTACTCAGCTTTCTCGTGCACCATGGCTGTCTGCTCAAATGCAGCTGCAGTAATAGTAATAGGTATCGGTGAACTTCTGAACCCAGGATGTGGTACGATCATTCTAGATTCTGAGCAAATTGCTAAGAACTTCATGCTATCGTTTATTACACTAGCTGTGGATAAAACGTGGCTAAAATTGTATATTTGGTTTTGTCCTCTCCCAAGTATCCTTCTAAAAAGGGACTGTGTATTACTTTCATCATAAGTTTTCTAAAAGGCTTGGAAACGAGCAGTTGGCGAAGTATTTTTCTTTGTGTGTGTTCACCCTATACAGGAAGTCATTCCTCAGTAAAACAATGGGTATCGGATAGGGTCAGACTGCTTGTCTGTTGTTCACCCTATACAGGAAGTCATTCCTCAGTAAAACAATGGGTACAGGATGGGGTCAAACTGCTGGTCTGTTGTTCACCCTATACAGGAAGTCATTCCTCAGTAAAACAATGGGTATCGGATAGGGTCAGACTGCTGGTCTGTTGTTCACCCTATACAGGAAGTCATTCCTCAGTAAAACAATGGGTACAGGATAGGGTCAAACTGCTGGTCTGTTGTTCACCCTATACAGGAAGTCATTCCTCAGCTAAAACAATGGGTACAGGATAGGGTCAAACTGCTGGTCTGTTGTTCACCCTATACAGCAAGTCATTCCTCAGTAAAACAATGGGTACAGGATAGGGTCAAACTGCTGGTCTGTTGTTCACCCTATACAGGAAGTCATTCCTCAGTAAAACAATGGGTACAGGATAGGGTCAAACTGCTGGTCTGTTGTTCACCCTATACAGGAAGTCATTCCTCAGTAAAACAATGGGTACAGGATAGGGTCAGACTGCTGGTCTGTTGTTCACCCTATACAGGAAGTCATTCCTCAGTAAAACAATGGGTATCGGATAGGGTCAAACTGCTGGTCTGTTGTTCACCCTATACAGGAAGTCATTCCTCAGTAAAACAACGGGTACAGGATAGGGTCAAACTGCTGGTCTGTTGTTCACCCTATACAGCAAGTCATTCCTCAGTAAAACAATGGGTACAGGATAGGGTCAGACTGCTGGTCTGTTGTTCACCCTATACAGGAAGTCATTCCTCAGTAAAACAATGGGTACAGGATAGGGTCAGACTGCTGGTCTGTTGTTCACCCTATACAGGAAGTCATTCCTCAGTAAAACAATGGGTATCGGATAGGGTCAGACTGCTGGTCTGTTGTTCACCCTATACAGGAAGTCATTCCTCAGTAAAACAATGGGTACAGGATAGGGTCAAACTGCTGGTCTGTTTCTTCTTCTCTGCTTATGTTTTATCTGGCCATATTTACCTTCGTCGCTGTGCTTTCTGAAATTTTCATAGATCTGCAAATCTGCTGTGTTAGGAATGTTTTTGTCAGTATCCCAGCATGAAGTAGAGGGTATAGCTTCTCCCCACACACACACACACACACACATATATATATATATATATATATATACTGCTCAGTTTTTAATAGTGATTCGTTAATTAGAACCATTTCATTAGCAGACCCAATTTCAGTGCTCTTATGATCATTCGGAGAAGCCCATTTAAGTAAATCACTTGAAAGTGCACTTTAGATTCCACTAATTAGTAAATTGCCTATCATTTTACTTTTACTATTCACTCCTTGTTCTGTCTATACATTTAAAATATATTTTAGCCAAGGCATTTGAGTTCTTCCCATATGAAATGAATGCCCAGTTAAAGAAATTCCATCATGTGTGTTTCATAAGACGCACCAGCCTTTCACCAGTTCTTTTTTTTAGTTATTGGTAGCCCATGTAATCCGCATCATCCAGGTCCATATAAGCCTTAAGTACCTCCCTTGTGAGATGTGATGATAAATTAGACCAGTAAGATTGAGCTCAATACTCCTGAACATATCACTCAAAAGTAATAGGATATGTTATAATAGGTAAAGGGTGGCACGATGCCAGCGTAATCCTATGGGCTAGGCTTGTAAAGGCTCCAGGGCCATTAGCCTAGTACACACCTATGAACCTATATGCTTTGACATCATCACTTTACTCACTTTTTATTGAGGGCTGGCCTTGGGGTGGAAGTACCATAACTATCATATTCACTGGCTCTTGGAAACTGACTACATGTGTATAAGTAGCAGCACTCCTCTCCTGAAGAGCCTTTATGTCATGGTTTATATTTTTTGCTTTGCACCAGAATTTCTGTGAGTTTCTCCATGTTAACAGTGTACAAGTTCAGTCACATAGAACACCCAGTTCTATCTTGCTCTCTTTTTAGGTAGGGATATTGTCTGAAAATATTTTCACACTTGTAGGCTGGGATGAAGGGATGTAAAATTAATGTAATTTGGTATAAAAACAACAAAGTATATCCACATTCTCCACAAGTTTACCAAGTGGCTCTCACCTGAGATAGTCTTATTACTTCGAGTGTAATTTATTTACATTGCAAAATCTTACTTAAAGTACAGTTTCAATGAAAAAGGAGCACACTTGTTTGCACAACACTTCTGGTTTTCTCAGTGCTGTTTTAAAGACTGTTAATGAAATGCCTACACTCCTTACGGTTCCCAGGTGTTGCAGTCTCACACATCCAGAATCAGGTTCCTGGTACTCCTCCATAATTAGGCCCCTGATACCTCACAAGTACATCCACAGGCATACTTCAACATCAGTCCTTTACAGTGTGCATCTACTTCTAACAGTGCAGAACCATGTGCATGAAAGAAGATGTGGCATCTGAGTTCAGCCCCTTCAGAATTTTAATGCTAGTTATTTTTTCTCTAACAATATAAGTCAACTCTTCACACTTTATTTGTACTAAATTTCTTATAAACCTGAAATTAGTCATTCCTAAAAGACTAGTAGCAAGTAAGTTTTACATTGTTTGGAGGTGTCTTTCACCTATTTTATACAGGAAAATAACTTTCTTGGGTGGCGTAAGCCAGGGAGCCTTGTTGGCTAGGCTTACGTAGGCCCTTGGGCCTAGTACCTTCCCATGAACCTATGAACTTTGACTGCAGTTTTCTCTAGCACACACTATTTTTGAAAGGAAGACGTAACATCAGACATGTAGAGTAATTAAGTTTACCCATTTACTCATTTTTTCAGTAAAAAGTATTTACTCAACACCACTTTACATGCCGGTTTATATACGGGCTGAAACAGTGGGTAAAAAGTTATAGTTCAAAGTATATGAGATGGCAGACTGAATCTACATACACTGACAATTCTTCCAAATAATCAATGAGATGCACATTGGGGGCTACTCGCAGGAGGCATTTCTTAAGAATATAAATAAAATCCATGTTTCAGGAATGATTCAAAAGGGTTTTGCACTAGTTACTGATTAATCTCAGCAACATGCAAAAACATGGCTTTTTTTTTAAATGCTGTATTTACATCTGTCTTTAATGTAAGATTTTGAACCCACAGTTTAAAACAGTTCATCAATTTATTTATATATGTATGTATACATGTATTGTATATCTTTTACTAGGATGGTCCAACTGGTAGATAATCTGCTTCTTTTCAGCGGAAGCCTGGGGAGAAAAGCTACACACACAAAAATGATCAAAATAATGTTAAATGTACATTTCAAGAGAATATACAATAGTATAGTTGAAGTACATAATGTATTGAAGTTTAGAAACGGCAAACAAGTTTGTAGGGTGAAGATAATTACAAAGATTACTTTTTGAGTCAAACTGTTAAGTTCCTACAATGCTTTCAAAGTTAATGTGAAGAAGTTGTGCCATTCAGAAGAGGAAGTGTGTGTGTTTGTGTGTGTTTGTGTGTGTTTGTGTGTGTTTGTGTGTGTTTGTGTGTGTTTGTGTGTGTTTGTGTGTGTTTGTGTGTGTTTGTGTGTGTTTGTGTGTGTTTGTGTGTGTTTGTGTGTGTTTGTGTGTGTGTTAATAGAAGCAAAATTCCAGGGCAGAGTTTGTGCTCAAAGGAAGTTTGAGAGCCAATTAGTAAGTACAAAAGTCTAGAAAAAAGTAACTTATCCTGGAGAGGTGTATCCGCACAAACAATTGTTTTTTAGGAATTAATCCTGTAGTTGTAGTTTGAAAGAGAAAAGGACAGTTAGCTAAGGACCAGTGGGGTAAATTCAGTTCAATTATAATCCATGAGCTCTCCTCCTTGGTTTTCATGCCATGATTCACACTTGACTCATGGCTGCCTTGAGCTTGTGTTTTGAGTCATCAGTGCCCCTATTAAGGAAACCAACTTCTACAGCCAATGTAAAACTTCACTGATTAAACAGACATAAATGATTAAGAAAAGTACAAAACAGGTGATGCTGGTAAACTGTACTTCCAAGAAATAATCCAAACGCATAAAAAGTAAAGGAAGCAACAGACCACGGCTGTAGAAAATAAAATAGTTCTATGTTCGTTGTGGATTAAACTATTTTATGCGTTTAGACATAAATGATTGCTTAGCTATAAGATCTCTTGTTTGGAAACTCGGTCGCAAGCTGCTGCTCTTCACTTTCTTGCTTCTTTGCATATTTTGATCTTCCAGTGCCCTTTGCTGAGACAGTGTTCTTGATTGGACTGTTATCCAAGCAACCCTCTATGGAGGTGTATTACTTCCCCACATATACACAATAATAGTTAAGAGGTGGGCATACTATGTGCATAGTGTGGGGCTGTTAATCTCACAAATGATGTAAACCCAGCCCTCCTCCATTTCCTACAGGTTTATCAGGGTCCACATTCGGGCTCTACATCACCAAGACTGCTGTTTAGTCCAGGTTTATCAGGGTCCACATTCGGGCTCTACATCACCAAGACTGCTGTTTTAGTCCAGGTTTATCAGGGTCCGCATTCGGGCTGTACATCACCAAGACTGCTGTTTAGTCCAGGTTTATCAGGGTCCACATTCGGGCTGTACATCACCAAGACTGCTGTTTAGTCCAGGTTTATCTGGGTCACATAAAGGACTGTGTCTGATCACAAGCTACAGTTGCGAGACAACTTTTCAAGCGATTCTTAATTTCAGAATACAAGCTGCCACCAGATGTCTCAGGGACAGTGACAATCCAGCAGCATGGCACACCCCACAGTAATTTTCATCTGCAAAGGAACAGTACTTAAATGTTTTCTGTCCCAGTAAATGAAAACAAAGTCCCTCAATATAGAGCGAAGTGATAAAGGATGTCAGATAAGCATAGTCCCAGTCCTTCAGTGTGTAGATAAGTCACAGAAGACCTCAGATAAGCACATATTTTATTAAATATTCAAACGCTGAAAACAAATGATAAAACCTAGAAATTTAAACATCCCAAACTTTTAAAAATATATAAGCACAGAGTAGTAGGTATATAACATACAGTACTAGTAGTGAAAGTATTAAATAGAAAGAGTAGATGAAAAAACAAACAGTGTATGGGAAAATTCAATAGTCTGCAAGGATTAGCTGAAGGACTTAATTAGCGCAGCTAGATAAGAATCAGGAAAATACGGGCAAGGGAGCACTTCGAAGAAATAAAATAATATTAATATTAATACTACTAGTGCTACTACATAATAACAATGAAGAGACAACATGCAAGTACAAGCTCTCTCTGGGTATAACAAATGCCTGACTGTGAGTTATTAATAACAAAAAGTCATTTACATTGGAGGTATGTCAAGGACTACAGCAGGTTACCTCAGAGTGGTCTGGGTGCATGTGGTTAATGAATACTCACAGCCCTTTGGATACCTTACATACTTGCATCGAGGTATGGGTTGAGGTGTTAATGCTTTATCACTGATAATTACCTGAATCTTTTCAGTACCTCTCATGAGTGCACAGTGCCTACAGCTGGGAAAAAATTGCTAAGCCAAAACTCAGACATGGACCCTAGTAAGCTGGATGAAATTCAGCCTTGGGTCTCTCTCTCTCTCTGTCTGTCTTTGTATTCAAACTAGAAAGATTAACATATAATCTCTGCTGGGATATTCTAGAGTCTTATTGGTGGAGGAGCTTTTACTCAAGAGCCTACATTTCTGTAGTTTCTAAGGAACATCTGGAGAAAACAATCCCTGCATATGGATATGTCATAATTTCTGGATTACTGTAATTATCTTTATGTAGGACTCCATGATGTTGGCCTCAGTAGATTGCAAGGAATATAGAAGTTCACAGACGGGATAGTAACAGAAACACTTTGTAATGGTTGTATGTATGCTCTTGTGGCACAGACAAAATCTGATGACGGTGTCTTAAGATGATCCGTAGATAGCATAAGGACAGCAAGAGCTGTCAGATACTGTAGGAATGAACAGATGGTGGCTGGCTCTTCATTTCTGTGGGGGCTGCTTGGAGGAGTTCTTGTGATATTGCAGAACTGATGTAGAGACTTGGGAAAGAGCAAGATAAAACACTATATAAACTGAAGTAGGAAAATGAAGTAATAGCCATGTTTGAGAAGCTCCTGTGTGTATGTTTTAAGGGGAAGATACAGGTAGCTAGAGACCATTGCATAAGTTATGGGGACGCTACAGGTAGCCAGAGGGCATTGCATAAATTATGGGGACAATACAGGTAGCCAGAGGTCATTGCATGAATTATGGGGATGATGCAGTTAGCCACAGGCCAATGTATGAATTATGGGGATGATACAGTTAGCCAGAGGCCAATACATGAATTATGGGGACAATACAGGTAGTCAGAGGCCATTGCATGAATTATGGGGACAATACAGGTAGCCAGAGGCCATTGCATGAATTATGGGGACAATACAGGTAGCCAGAGGCCATTGCATGAATTATGGGGACGATACAGGTAGCCAGAGGCCATTGCATGAATTATGGGGATGATACAGGTAGCCAGGGACCATTGCATGAATGAGATGATTAGGTGTCCTGTGGCTATCATGGTCTTACATTTCTATTCAACAGAAACATTTAGGTCCAATATGCTCCAGTCCAACTACAAAAGTGAAATTTAGAGTGAAGCCTGATGGGGTAGCAGGGTAAGAAAAGAAATGTGTTGACCCTGTTATATCAATAGGATGGCCTCCAAACGTTTTGTGGTAAAACCACTTCTTGGGGTACTCCTGTTATTCCCACACCACATTGCTACAGACGGATGCAACTCCTACCACACCCTCTGTAATAAAACAAAAATCCTCATGTCTCATTTTATAGACTATGGGATTTTGTCCAAGTCATAGTTGTCAAAGTGAAACTACATTATGGTACAACCTTTTTTTTTTCTGTTACATTGATGCTTTCAGCAGTGATGCACAGTTTTTGTCAATCTCTGAATCATAAATGTGAACTTTTTTTGCAAGGAAAACACTTCTTACAAAATACTTTCTTACCCCCCATATGTGAAGCATTTACAAGCCACCAGCATAATACTGTGTCCTGCAAATCAAATCACAAGCACACCAAAAGTAAAGAAACAGAAAAAAAGTTATATTTTCTGCTCTGTGGGGGGATCTGGGCTAGTACCTTACAACAATCTGCCCTTCACTCTATTAATAGGTTAATGTGAAAGATTAAGCCAGTCATTGAATATAACACCCCCTTTGGCATGTATTTGTCTAGACTCATGCAACAACTGGAATGTTACAGAAATGTCTTGCTAAAAGGATGCAAGGCCAAAACATCATGTCCTGCATGGACTGACTGAAAACCCCGTCACTATACTTTGTGTTCTACAGACTGCAAAGAGATGACCTGTGTCTGGCATACAAGGCTTCCTCTGACTCATTAATGGATTTACTGCACATCAGCAAGTCAAATGGCATCAGAAATACTCCGTCAAGGGATCTAAACCTCATCTGCAACACCAACAGAATAGTTTGGAGAGAGAGGTATATCTGTCAAAGGATACTGGGAAGGCCCCCATCCACATAAAAAAAAAATCATTTTGGTCCATATTCAAACACAACTTAGATCTATGAATGGAAAACAGAAAATTTACCCCGGGACTGCCCCTGTACTACTACTGGACAGAGGCATCTCCTAAATGCTTTATCCCATGAATGGGTCCCTTCAAAATATCTATGGTATGATCCCAGTTATTACTATAAGGGGTAATATATAATATTGACCATGGAATGGGCAAGACCAATCGACATATAAACAAATGGGTTAGGTTATTTTGAATACAAAAAGGTAAATTGGCTAGGTTAAAATGGCCCGCAAAGGCAGCTAGACTGTACTTGCCGAATAACCTGTAAGATCTAACAGTGTAAGGTGAAAGGGGGAAGAAGTAACCCTTGTATGTCGTTATCAATAACTTGTTTTAGTGTATTTCATGTGGCTGCTGTTAAACGGCACCAACATCATCTATCTCTGAAACACTCATAAATTTAAACTACGACTAAAGCATAATGAATGCATCTGAGTGGCATACTGCATAAATATCAGGTAGTCTTGGAAATGTGTATTTTCACATCAAGAATGGGGTATTAGATTGGAAAAGTATTAAGTGTTACTTAAGGGTTGTTTTTCACATCACAAATGTGATGTTTTCTTAAGCAGAAAAATATTTTTTATAAATGACTTTTGATGTCAACTGTCTGTGGCATCAATGTGGGGAAAGTAGTACATGACATTTTTTTTTTGCTGCATCTCTGTCCATTGCTGGGATCTACACATGTAATATGTCAAACAGCCTTTCTTTGTAGGTTACACAATAAAATGCACTGTGAAGACACAGAACAACTCCACTGCTAACTACCTCATTTAATTAGAGGTACTTTAACCAGTCTGCAGTGACCTGTAGATAAGTTCGGTAAATGACAATATAATCATCTTTAGATATTGCCTCCTTATACAGCCCTCTACCCCAGAGCATATTTATCATGTGACAGGGTACAGTATGTTAAATATGAGGTTTACTGTGGAACAATGACATAAACTGGATGAAAATTATCTCTTGTCTCATTGCCACACAATGAGAAAAAAGTTTTTAAACAGGATTGTGATCCTTTAGGTTTGGGTGAAAATATTTATTGTTCAAGGAAGGAAGGGGGGGATGATGTCAATATGAATTGTTTCCATTTGTATAAATGTATGACTGCCTATGTCATAAGTGATAATTTAATAAAGATGTTTCTTGTTAAAAAGGGAAGGAGAATGTTCCATTGGAAATTTTCAGAGTATATAGAGCATCCCCACGCTGGATTTGGGCAGATCTTGTTGAAAAGTGCAGTAGGAAGAGCGGAAGATTAATCCCTTCCCTAAGGCTGCTAAACTTTAAAAAAGGAAAAGTTGATGTATATGTGTGCAAGGATCTCAGCTGTGTGATATCCCTTTATCAGTATAGATATCATTGGGAGAGTTATTTATGGGCATTCTAGCTTCCTCTTCAGGTCATTTTTATATCTTTCAGGTCAATGAGTTCATCATTTTATTAGTTTCTTGAATGAAGAGGGGTCATATAAGGTCGGGTTATGTGTAATTTATGAACTGTTTGCTTCTCTGATTTGTTGAGTAGAGAAAAATGTTATTTTGACTATTCTGTGATTTTAAAAAGATATTGCCTTTATGGGTACACCTTTTAGTTTGCTTGTACATTTCAGTTATAATTACTTAAATAATATTTAAGAAATGAGCACGGCAATTTCTCCATACTTGTGGAAAAATAACCATGTACATTATAAAACAGTTACTCAGCTTTGTCAGTATCCGAAACGATGCAGCAGAGCATCAGCAAAGTGTTTTACTTAAAACTTACAGGGTCAGGTCTCTGCTAAAGTGCTAAATTAATTTACTTCTGATAGAAGAGTTGAAGGTGACCAAATCATTTCTGTAACAGTAACATACTGTGTATGAAGTACATTTCAAAATGACACTGATAGACACCCTTGAGAGTTGAAAACAAACACCTTCCTCTTTTTGATTAGCTGCAGTGCTCTGACCTTCAAAAGGCATTGCATTTTCAAAGAAAGTATTATCTCATGAGGCTTGCACTTTTAATTTATTTGTAAATGTTTACTGTGTTAGTACTCTTAGGAAATCGATTCAGGCAATATTTGGTTTGCTAAAGTTTTTAGAGTCAGCATAACCTCCGATGTTAACATGGTTACAGTTGTAAATAACCTTCTATACTTTAAGTAAATAAAGACCATACTAAAGTAGTGGAATGATGTTTTTCATTTTTATTTTGCTTTGGAAGTTCTCATAAAGATAAACATCTGAGGTTATTAAAATTCTCACAAATGCCACATAGAATAGGAAGAACATTTAAGTTTTGCATAAAACAGAAATCACCTTGTAGAATGCTTCAATCTGACTTGCGTCCCCAAATTCTTCCATTCTATGACAAAAGTATTACCAAATGCTTCTTTATGAGATTGATGCTAATTTTTTTGAAAAGTGCATTTGCTGGTGATCAATAAATGCAGGAATACTTTAGGTTACATAAATTGTATACCAATACAGCCTTTGGGCTCACCTGTTACAGAAATGGAACCCAGAAGATAAGAGATGCAGGAATAAGGGGAATTTTAGTCGCAGATTAATATGACAAGTATTTCAGAAAGAGAGAACAGAGCAAGTTGTAATAATCCTCACATTTCTATTTTAAATTTTGAGCAACATTCCTTCTTAAATTGTTCCTGCATTTGAGCCTCATTGCAATGTTATGCATACTTGCAGTTCATTATAATGATACTCATACAACAGCTGGCATGGCCATTTAACAGAGTTCACTTAATAATGTACCACTGTCATTTCAGTTATAGCGTGCAAGGGAGCTCCTTAAAGAAGCTGAAGAGATCTTCTCCCTGTGGATGGCAGGAAAAAAATTGTGAAATTTATTATAAGTTTTTAATACCACCAGCAATCACAACAAAGCAGAACCACAGTTGAGCTTCAATGATCTCTAAATGCATCATCGTCATGTATTAATGTGTCCAGGTTTAAATTTCATAATCTTTTTTTCCAGCTGTTGTAAGTGCTTTCACTTAATACCGATTGCTGTTCACGATCTGCTGATAACATTTCAGCATCTTATTGCCTTGTCCTTATCTGGCCTTACTGATAAAGGAGTACATATCCATAATTCTCAATTTCCCAGTTAAAAATTTCAGTAGTGTGCAGTTTTGACTTTGTGACATTCTGGTGTTTGTCATCTCGTTAAAATAAAATTTGGGCAAGTGAAAATTTGGTCTACTCAAGTAGGCCCATGATTGAGAGCCCAGTGTCTGTTATTCTTAAAGTGCATTAGTTCTGGTTTAGGCACTTGGGCTTCAGGCCAGTTATTTTACATTAAGAAGGTTTGTGGTCTGCACTCTTGTGGGAGAAGAGGCTGAACTCTGCCCTTCTGAGCTGGGAATTTCTGGTTAAAGGTTTATAGTGCCTGAATATTTGAACTGTATCTTACTGAAATTGGTACACCTTGTTTGCTGTAGCATAGACTAGATCCAGGCCTGCTGAATATAGCTTTGTTTATATGCTTGTTGTTTGTTTGCTTGTTATTTCCCTGGAACGCTAATTCCACCTAATACGCGGCTTCTCAGCTTCTGTGGCTCACTAGTGATATCTGCATTGCTTACTGTACTTATTTCCTTGTTTCACTTGAAAGAAAGTTACTGTTTGTCATTTTGCATTTAAGTTACCTGTAACACATTGCACTTAAGTTACCTGGCACTTGCTCACTAAAGCAATTATATAAGTCAGCACTAAAAATTAAAAGCACTACACCCTCACTCCCCACTGGCCCTGGTTTTCAATTATTAAGGAATTCCCAATATTATTCTAGCATGTCCAAAGGTCAGTTGTCAATCTCCTCTCGGTCCAGCTGGTGAATCTGGGAATCTTGAGGCAATGTTACAACTGCCTCATGTACACAGACAACCCTCTCCTCCTCCCAACAAATTCCAACACATGTGAGAGATGCAACCATATAGCCAAACTGGAGGCTAAGCTCTCTCAACTCAGTACTGGCATAACCAGTCAGGAGGAGAAGGAAACCATACTCACTACAATTCCAGTCTCACATAGACCTACCACGACAGCAAACCAAACACATAATCACACAAAACATACTGGAGGCTCTAAATAAAGATCTGCCAAGCAGCAGAGACCTCCAAAGCAGACACCCAAGCAGCCGCTACCCCAAAACAAAACACGTGCAACACATATCTCACAAAGCCAGTGTGCCAAACAGTCACAGCCCTTAAGACTAAACAACACACCTGATACACTTGTAATAGGTGACTCTATCGTCAGGCACACTGACGTCCCGCTCACCAGGCTGAACAAGGAGAGGGTCACGGTGAGCAGCCTGTCGGGTGCTAGGATCCGCCACATAACACAGGTCACTCCAAGGCAAGTACAAATATGACTAAGTCATTGTCCATGCTGGTGTGAATGACCTGAGATGTACCTCCCTGGACTACATGAAAAGAGACATAAAGGAGCTCTCTGAGCATGTAGCCCAGGCCGGTATGACCCTGACCTTGAGTAGCATCTTACCCTCACCAAGAATGATGCCACAATATGAAGACAAGATGATCAATTTCAACAATTGGCTTAAGTACTGGTGTCATTCAAAGGGGATCCAATGCCTGTCAGCTTGGGATGATATGCTCGACAAGCCACGATGCTTCGCTAGGGACGGCTTGCACCTGTCACCCCTGGGCCTTGGATATTGGCAAAGGCTCTTGCTACCCCCATAGTGCCTTTTTTAGGCAAGGCTCAAAAGACAAACCCACCTCCATAGGTATCACAAGGGATAAGAAACTAAGAGTAATGCTACTCAACGCCAGAAGTCTAAACCTCAAGATGCATGCACTCAAAACTCTCCTTAGCATGGAGAACATAGATATCTGTGCAGTAACAGAAACCTGGTTCAGGGCTCCCGAGAGCACCCCAGCACTACCAGGTTATACCTCATACCATGCTTTTCGGCCCCAAAACTTGGACCGAACCACAAAAGGAGGGGGAGTATCGATATTCATCAAAGATACCCACACCTCCAGGTTGGTGGCAAAGCACGAAGCATCAGAGACTATCCATGTGCAACTAACAGTGGGTAAAACTGCCTTCCAGTTTATAGCCTGCTACAGACCACCCTCCCCAACCCAGGATCCCCACTCGGCCTTCCTGAGAACACTGGAAAATATGAAGGTCTCTCCAAACACCATTATATTGGGCGACTTCAACTACCCAAACATAGACTGGGAGCATTACTCTAGCTCCAACACCCTAGCCCAAAGGTTCCTAGAATTTATAAACTCAAATGCTAAGGAACAACTTGTTACCACTCCCACAAGAGGGGAAAACATACTGGACCTGATCATCACCAACATGGGGACTCTATGCTCCAGACCAGAAGTGTATCCCTCACTGGTAAGATCAGACCATAAACTAATCTCACTGGATATTCACATCCCGACCCCACCCCCTGCCCAGAAAACCACAGTGAAAAACTTCTCTAAAGCAAATTTTACACTCCTCAAAACTGAGGTGGAATCCTTCAAAGCCCCCGGGCCTGTGGAAAATACAGCACAGACCACAGAATCCTTTATAAACGCATTCTATGAACACCTTCAGGAATGCATGGCTCATGCGATCCCAAATAAAACCAAGACCCAATCCTCCAAAGGCAGACGTCCTGTCTGGTGGACCCCAGCCATAAACAAACTATACAATAGAAGGAGGAAGCTACTAAATGATAAAGCAAAATCCCAAAAAGGGAAGGCATCACTGATCAGTATTAGCAAAAACTACGGGCACACATAAAATTGTCTAAGGCCAGCTTCGAGAGAAAAATTGCACAGGACACTAAGGATAATCACAAGGCTTTCTTTAGTTATGTTAGGAACCTGGGTGGTAATTCCCAGATATGCTCAGAATTAGTCCAAAATGACAAAAATACACCGAACCCTCAGACATTGCCAACATCCTAGCTGACAGGTTCAGCGCAAACTTCCCCTCCCCACCAAAAGGGCAAATATCTATCCCAGCAGAGTGCTGCCCCTGACATCTCAGATGCTCAGGTAAGAGCCGCCTCTCCAAAGCAAAAACACAGCATCAATGGGACCAGATGGTGTCCCGGCTCGTCCTACATGAACTCAAAGAAGAGCTAAACCCAAACATAAAACTACTGTTCAATCTCAGCCTTACTACAGGATATGTGCCCAAAGAGTGGCGTACAGCAACAGTGGTCCCTCTCCATAAAGGTGGTGCCTCAACGGATCCTGGAAACTATCGCCCCATAAGCCTGACTAGCTTGGTCTGCAAAGCTATGGAAAGGATCATCATGGACCTCATAAATAAAGATATTGGGGACCTACAAACACTGGATCCTACCCAGTTCGGCTTTAAGGGCAGATCCTGCCTCTTAAACCTGGTTGATTTCTTTGAAACAGTCACCAAGGCATTGACGAGGGGAAGGTGGTCCACACAGCCTACCTGGACCTCGCAAAAGACTTCGATACAATACCCCACTCGGGCATTATAGATAAGCTCACCAGCTTAAATATAAACCCCTATGTCACTAGATGGATTGCAAACTGGCTCAAGGACAGAACCCACATGGTTAGAATTGCAGGAGCCATGTCAGACTCCAAACCAGTTACAAGTGGTGTCCCACAAGGCTCAGTCCTGGGACCTCTCTTGTTCGGTATATATTTCTCGGAGGTACAGGCCAACACGGAAGGACTGTGGCTGACCAAGTTCGCAGATGACTACAATCTGGGTGCCATAATCGACTCTCCAGCCGACACAAGCGTCCTCCAAAAGGGCCTCATAGAAACAGACAACTGGTGCCAGTGCCATGGCCTCAAGCTAAATGCCAAAAAGTGTATAGTCATCCCCTTTGGCAAAAACAAAGTGCCCACAAATTACCACATAGGTGGAAATCCATTAAGTACAGAAGAAGTAATTAGGGACCTGGGGACCCAAGTTGATAGCAATCTCTCATTTGACAACCACGTGGCCAAAGTGGTTAGAAAAACATTTTATATAGCCCACCTAATCATGAAGGGATTCACATCTAGATCAGGGAGGTCATCGTGCCTCTTTACTCATCCCTCATCAGGCCCATAATTGAGTACAATGCCCCTTTTGGGATGTACCTTACCAGACACCTGCAGCAACTGGAAAGACCCCAAAAGTACCTCACCAAGAGGATCAAAGGGCTCAAACAGATGCCATATGCTGCCGGTTAAAGAAACTCCAGCTCTACTCAGTGGCATACCGCCTGTTCAGAGGCGATCTGTGCCTGACGTATAAAGCCATGTCCAACCCGGAATTAATGGACATGCTGCACCTCAGAAAATCCAAATCCCATCGAGCCACGCTCGAGAGACTTGAACCTCAGCACTGAAATAAATAGGACATGCTGGAGGGACAGATTCATAACCCAGAGGCTCCCTTCACTCTGGAATAAAATCCCAGTCCAGGTTAGGCAGAGTCCCTCATTGACTCTCTTCAAGAGGAATCTTGATGAGTGGATGGGAGATCGTAGGTTTACCCCGGGTATCACTTCTGTGTCACTGTTAGATAGAGGCACAGTATACTAACCTCGAAAAAGGGCATAGCAAAATAAATTTAAAATGGGTGGCGAAAGCCAAACACATTCTGGCTAGGCTTATAAATGCCCTAGGGCAGATAGCCTAGTATGAACCTATGAACCTATATATATATATATATACACACATACATATTCCTTTGAGTTGTGGTTATACTTGAGCATTGGAGTGTGGATAGGGCAGCCCCCTCGACAAAGACTGTAAAAATGTTTTTTACTTTTATGAACCTTAATGTGTACAGCCAGCTCTGTGATGCAGAAGGATAAAGCTCTGACTTTGCCCCAGGTATCTTAAGTTCAAACAACAACTTTGGTGCTGAATAATCTAGAAGGGGGAATTGAAAATGAGTTGCATATGGCTTGCACATCCTGACGGGGAGGAAATGCTGGATTCCCTGTGGCCACAAGTGCTACTGCTGCTGTGGAAGCCACTTTGCATTCCTGGGAAGACTTGGCACTCCCAAGCAAGTGATAATAGCCATTAAAACAAATGTGTGCAAGTGTGCATGCATCCTGGCAAGGTGTAGCAGACTTCCATGATGAGTTGGAGGCTCATGTCAGCCACCAGGGATGGGGTCAGCAGCTACACATAAATATGTCCTGTACCTTATGGCCTAATAGAAATGGACTAAGAAGAGGAGGGGTGGTGGTGATGATGTGTAGTTCTTTGGGGATCCATTCTGAAATATGATGGCCCAGTTTTGGAGGTGGTGAGTCTACCAGAATGATAGACCCATCTCTGTAGTTGCAGGCTGGGGAAGGGGCCATACCTTTTAACTGTACATTTTGCAGAACCTCTCTGATTTTTCCTTATGTTTTTGTCCTGTTCCTAATAAAATCATTAAAGATTACAGTTTAATCCAACAGAGAGGTGTGTGGCAAATCAATGGAACTGCAAATAAAAGGTCCTTTTATACGAAAAAGTACTGAATAAATCACAAGAAAACCATAAGCGCTTTCACAGTGTATCCCACTGCTTTCTCAGACATATTTACAGAAAGGCCTAGCAGTTCCATTTAAATACTCCTGTTGTAGTTGATCAGCTAATTAAGTTAAGCTAGATCATCCTTCCTTAAAGGTACATACATAAAAAGTGCTTTAAAATATATAATTTAATAGATACATAGAATATATGAATGAAGATGATTATATATAGGAAAACTTTTAATGTAAATATATAAATATAATTAAATAAATTTTAGATGTTTTTACAAAATACTAGAAATCCATGCTTACATATAAACTTGCATTTTATCTGTATTTACTTGGGTGTGTCAGGCATTAATCCAGTTTCACCGGTGAGTTGTTTTTATGTTTAAAAAATTCCATTTTGTCAATAATGCCAGTTTCACACTTCGTATTATTCAGAAAATGCATGTCGATGGAAAACCCATCATTCTGTTAAGTGAATTAGAGTAATGTTTAATAATTGTCCATAGTTTGGATCTTTATTCAAAAATCTAGAACAGAAGTGTAAACGGTATGGCTACACCATAAGGTACACTCATGGGTGCTTGGATGATGGTTCCTCTGTACAACTCTTGCCTCCATGATTGATATTCAGCATCATAGAACAAATGTTCTCGAGTGCCATTGAAGGAAGACTTGATCATTAGGCAAGGGGGCAAAAATGAAAGGGAAAAGATACTCATGTGTTTAATTTTGCATGGAGTTTTGTACAGGCTTAGAGCACATTAGTGTTTCACCTTTCAAGTGAGTTTCAACCAGTTTCGTGTCAAACAAAGGATGAACAGAGGGAACAAATTCAAGTCCTTCCAATCATATTTTATTTCCAGCTGCTGAGCATTGCAGTTTCTTACAGGGATCATTGTATGCAAACAGAATAATGCGCACTGTCTTGCTCTGATGCACTACAGAAAGTCTGTAGGCCATGCTGATCAAAGTCATCAAAATATGCAGGATGCAATGTCTTCCAGCTTGAGGCTGAGAGTGAAATCTGTGACCTCATAAGGACCACTTATCAATGTGGTTAATTAAATAATGTTAGCAAGAAATAACGCTGTGAGAAAAATATAATACCAGAAATATCTTTAGCAATGCACAATAACTTTATGCCCAGGCAGTGCATGATGAATGACTATAGTAGTCTTTGAGAGCACAAATGCATTTACAATCAACAAGTTCAGGCATACATGAGATAAGCAAGTATATGAGTATAGAAGCAGACTGAGCATATCAGGAAATGTACCTAAAGGTCTATAGCTTTTTTTTTTTTTTTTTTTTTTTATGGATAAATTACATGGCTTAGAAAGTTCATCTGTGTCAATATGGCTACAAAGACTACAACTGTTTGTATAGTGTGTAACAACAGCTGAGGCCTGAAGATGTGGAACAAGGATTAATGAGATATCAGTAGACATGTTCATTTTTAGTAGTGTCCTACTTAAATGCTGCACCTTAACAAATGCCATCAGTTGTATCATTCTAATGAATTGTGCAATAAAAAGTATGCTGTTTAGTGTTGTCCCTTGGCAGCAGCAAACTGGAAGCAATTAGGATTTCAAGGGAGGACATGACTAATGCATACGCTATGAAAACTGCGAAAATGTACAGCATTCATGGTTAAGTCAAAATTAATGAGCCAGTATATTAGCTGCAGGAATAAATTAGCTATAACATAGGTAATACAATATAGATTGGTGAATATAGTAAGATTTTACTCAATCTCATACGCACTCGCATACACAGACACACGCCTGCGTGCACACACCCAACACACAATTGAGATGTGTGTGTGTATGTGAAATGTGTGTATATACATATACATTAGTTTTATGGGACATCTCCTAGTAAAATGCATCTGCCAGTGTTCTGTTTAACATCTTCCTGAAATTAAAATTTACCTTTAAAAAAAATTCGAATGAATTAGGAAAACTTATTTATCTTTAAACAAACAAAACAAAAAAAAGGACTGTTCTTCATGTATGATCTAGTCAGGATTGTTGAATAAGAGGCAAGACAGAAATAATAGAAAATGTCTCATTTCTTCAGGTGTCTGCTCAGTATAGTTACATTTTGTTCAGAGTGGCTGTTTTCACAGCTGTTGATCCTTTTGTCTCAAATTAGGCACTAGTCGACTGTACCATGGAGACTGCATCTGTTCTTTATGGAGAACAGTTCATCCAGATTATTACTAGGAAGCTGGGGTGGTACAGCAGTAGCGTTGTTGCCTCACAGCAAGAGGTTCTCCTGTTCGATTCTCGGCTGGAGCACCTTCTTTGTGGAGTCTCCATGTACTCCACATGGATGAGGGGCCTCCGAAAGACATACGTGAATGGGCGTGCCTTCGCTGGATGTTGGGCATCGGGCTGGCAACTCAGCACCATATAAATTGACTGCCAATCATTAGCCGGCCGGAGTTCCGCTGTGGGGACCCCGAACTGGGAAAAGCACCAAAACAGTCTGTCTTTTTGGATGTATATTAACAGATGTTGATACTTTCCTCTGCCATAGTTCATGCATGTATATTGGAGTGCTGGTGGAAACACAAGATAATTCTTCATATCGACACAATCACTGCTACCCAATGTGAAATTGTAAGCCAGAAAGTGTGTAAGAAAATTTTAGCAACCACATTGCAATTATAATCGAGTCATCATCCCTTTAGAATGCAGTGAACCAATACATTGTATAGATGAAATCGTGTAGATCAATTGTGAGCAAGCCAAAAAAAAAAGAAGAAAGTGAAGCGCTACTTCTGCCTAAGCCTGTTACATAATGAGATAAAGCACTGACTATGACATAGACTATTCATATTTGATTATCAGAGCCACTGGCGAAGCTAGGGAGGCTTTCCCTTCCTGCAGGAAGAAGAGACCACTTTGGCTGGCCTCATTGGTAACACTTCCAGGAATGTAGGTGCACACATTCAAGCTGGATTATGCCCATACATCAAAAACTCTATTCCTTCTAGCACTGATCTTTGATGTTTACCCCCAAGGAGTGAATGGGCTCTAGTGATTTCACACACACAGAAATTAATTGGCCAAATGAGTTGCAAGTAGGTTTGGCTAGACAGTCAGAGGAGGATTAGAACAAAAATTAGTTATAAAGCGAACTAGAAAGTATGAAGAAAAAGATGTGAACGGATCCATGCAGTCTACCTGTTTCCCTACATAGTAAATTATTCATATTTCACAATAAACCACCTACTTTATTAGTTTCAAACTCATCTCAAATTGTCTTTTTTTTCTGTTCAACTTTATCTCACACTCCATTAGTATTACTCCCCTCACTCTCTGCCCAACAAAATGTCTATACAGATAATTCATCCGGTCTGTGACAGCATTTTCCCTTGTGTTGCTGAGAGGCTGGTCCATACTTTATCTTTAAATCCTTTCCTTTTGTTCTGACACCTCTCTCTCTGAAAGGTACTGTCTTCTAGAAATAGCTTAATTCCTTTAAGAAGTTTGACTCGTCTCATGCCCTTACCTTTCCTGAATGTTATAAATGTTATGTCCCTTTAGTCTGTTGTGCAATGGATTCTAATATTAAACTTATCAGTTTTGTTATTTTCTTATAACTTTCATCCTCCTCTTTGTGTTTTTCTTGAGAAATATTATACAGAATAAGACTGTGCAATTTACTCTTGACCATGTTCTTGTTTTTAGAATTTATTTCTTTTAATTTGTATAAAAGTTGATGATTTCAGCCATAGTTATATATTTTTATTAGCCTATTCATTTTTCTTCATTTTCTTTTTGGGAGAAGCTAGGGTTAGTGTCCTTTATTATAAATGCATCACAAAGCATCAAAATGAAAACACAGCTAATGAAGGGAAACTTGGAACTGTAGACTCTTCTTGAAATGAATTATGTCTACTTACAGGCTTTCCACATTATCATTCTGTTACCCCTCAACACTGTCATCCTACTTAACCTATTATTGTCCTTTCACACTCCGTCACATCGCTCTCCTTTTGTATATCCTCACTGCATCTCAACCATATTGCCTCTACTTCATACTATTCTCCACTCCTAATCACTGTCAAACATTCCTCTCCCCTTTCACCATACCACTAAATTCTGTTAATGCTCACCATACCTTTTCTTTCACATTGATCCTTTATGGAACATTTGAAGTCTGCATATTATTTAACTGAAATGGCAATCATGCTCATGATTGCTGTATTGAGCTGGAAATAATTGTAATTTATCCGACTTAAGTGAAGTATACTGACTGTTTAATGTACCTATTCTTGTTCACTCAAGCAATCCTTGTCATGCTAACTTATTTGTTTCTTTTTACAATGTTTAAAATATCATGTATAACTTTATTCATTTTAAAAACTTTGCAAAACCAAAAACTAACTTTTGGAGCTTTTCTTCTTAAGTCTGTGCTGAAAAGTGGCCTCTGCTCAGTCAGACCTTTCTGGCTAGCAACTGCAGATAAAATAAAATAAATAGTATGTATACAGTTTTACAATATCACTGTCGGCAAACAGTAGTGAAATGCATTAGAAACAATAGCTCATCATATACACTTCTAATTAGATTGTTTGTTTTTTCGGCTTTTCCTGGTTAGGGGTCACCACAGTGGAACTGTGGTCTGCTAATGATTGGCAGTAGATTTTTATGGTGCCGAGTTTCCAGCCCGACGCCCAATCTTCAGCGAAGGCACGCCCATTCAAGCATGTCTTTCGAATGCCACTTGACCGCGGGGAGGACATGCAGACTCCACACAGAAGGCACTCCAGCCGTAATCGAACAGAAGAACCTATTGCTGTGAGGCAACAATGCTACCGCTGCACCACCGCGGCTGACTTCTACACTCAGTAGGAGAAACCACTCTTTGTAAACTAGGACTCTACGTGCATAATTGATTGGTACTATTGAACATTATATGAAACTAATTAGAAGTAGTTTAATATAATGTTCAAATGTACCAATCAATTATGCATAATCTAATTAGAGTCCTAATTTTCAAAGAGTGGTTTCTCCTACCGAGTATCAGTCACCATTGCCTCAATAATTTTCTGATTAAAAGATGCAAAGCAGCCTGAAGTCACATTCCAAATAAAAGTTTTATTATTCTTATTTGATGGATGAGCACTTGCATACGAAAGATAAAGCTAAATTTAGAAACTGATTTAAGGCTACTCTGCATCATTTCAAGCATAACAAAAATGAGGCAGTGGTAACTGCTACTCAGCAGGATACACTACTCATTGTAATCTTCAATCAAGTCAAGTTTCAAAAGAGCATAGTTTCATTATGGTTCATTGGTTAGTACTAGGCTAACTGCCCTTGTGGGTCATTTTAAGCCTAGCCAATTATTCCATGTGAGAATTGAACTCTGCACCTTGTGTCTGTAAGGTAAACACATTAACCATTGTGCCAACCTCCCCACCCCAGAATAAACAGCCCTTGCAAGACCTGAACCCAGGACCCTGTACACTATAGTCACAGCAGTTAACCACTAAGACATCACAGCAAGTACCAAAAGTCCTTTCAGGACTACCAATTATCTCTGTTTAGGTAAGTGCTGAGTATGTGTTGCAAATGTTTACTAAAACAAATGTATTTTATTTTTTGTCACTCACTTGTTGTATTACTATTTCTGCTGTTGTTCTGTTAACTTTTGTAGGCTTACATCTGGTAGCCAAGCACACTTATGCATAGATGCAATAACCAAAAAGACTGGCTTTGCACTCTCCATTGACTTGTTGTAAAGTATCTCATTTGTCAGACAGTTTGTGTGCACAATATTCAGTATCTATAACAGAAAATCTGGCATTAAGCCTAGAAATAAGCCCTGTACACAAACTGAGCCCATTTTCAGCAGAGGCCTGGGGGAAAGGCTCCACCAAAATCCATTTATTATAAGCAAGGGAATTTCAAACAGTTCTCAGAAAAATAACACATTTCTCATGAAACAAAAATAATTACAAGGCAGGTATACACAGTAAAATATTTACATCAGCAGTTATACATTTGTTCCAGCTGTAAAATCTTTCAGAAATAAATGGATTGTTATTACAGAAGGGAAAACATTATTGTAAAGAATTTAAGTGTTCTTTCATTTCAGTAAAGAAAGGTTTACAAGGAGTTCAAGATACGTAATGAAGTTGGTTAGAAAATTTTGTAGGAAGGAAAATTTTAGTTTTGTAGAGGTATGTAAAAAGTTCAAGAGATATATTGAAGCAAGTTATAACATTATATAGGAAGGGATGGAAGATATGAGTATTGTATAGGAAGATTGTGGTAATAGAATATGACAGAGAGCATGGTATAGAATTAGTTCTATTTAGGCTGCCTGTTTCAACTTGGTGTATCTAGAAGGTTTATAACTTGGGTATACAGGAGATGCATGAGAGGGGTAGAGAGGTGGTTAAGGTAAGTTAGAAAACTGTAAGATGAGAAGTGTTTAAGGGGGGGGTTGAATAGAGATGTATTACTTCAAATGCAGGAGGGAAAGTTGTTAGGGATGTAATGATTCAAACAGTGGAGGACAAAAAGTTTGTGGCGGCAATAAGAAGTCTGTGCTTTTACTAGAGGTCTCAACCCTGGTGATCAACACAAGCACGACCAAGACTGGGTAAGGGATTGTTTGAGCGGGATTTTATAGCTTGGAAGTTTGTTGATCATTTTTACTTGTGTAGGGATGATGTTCCAGAGCTTGGGGAATGCAATAAGAGTATAGTGAGTCCTCCAATAAATTATTTGCCTTAGTAGAGCTTAGAAGAAATTTATCAGGGTGGAGGTCCCTTGTGGGAGAGTCTGAAACCATGCTCTGTTTCTGAGACCATATTATTTGAATTTAGGTGATGTAGAAGCTATGCATGAATACATTTTCCAAGTATTTTTCATAGGGGAGAGAGGATTGCAATGATCCCGTAGTTATTAAACACTGTAGGTGTGCCACCTTTGTGTAAAGGTATAATAATGGATTTTTTACACTGGTAGGTATTTCATGGGGGGATGCAGGTGGTAGTGGGAGTTGAAATTTGACTTGAATTTGTCAGACAAATTTTCTATGCCACTCTGTTCAGTGAAGGTGGCACCACTGACCACCAGTCTGGTACACTGACATTTGCTGTCTTTGAGGTTTCAGACATAGCTGTACAAGGCCTTGTGGCTATCTTTAGCCCATGAGGCTACCTTAACCTCATAAATGGCATTGATGTACTTCAGAGTCTCATCATTATGGATGTTGCTCTTCCTGATTTTAGCCATGGCTTTTTTTTTCCTTTCATTATATACCCTATTAAGCTTAGGATTTCACCTATGTAATTTGTATTTAGAGTTTGTTTTGGGCTTACTTCTAGTAGGTACAACTGCCTCTATATAGCCATGTACATGATTGTACAGGGTCTTTATAAACAATTCCACATAGATTGCTGTAAACTGGGAGGGGCATTCAATTTTGACAGACTATCGCTTAATAGAACATAGTTTGCTTTAGAATAGATCCTAACTTTTACATTGTTTGCTGGGGTTGCCAAGGGTATTTTTATCTCAAAGGACTCAAAGGAGACAGCTTTGTGGTCTGACCTCACCAGGTCCTGCATGTTTGAACACCTGTTGAGTACACGCACTATCTGGTCAAGGGTATTTGAGTTAAAGTCTAGGAAATCATTGTGCCTGCAAGTATGAAGCAGTGAAGATTTCCCAGTCTATAAAGGGTAGTTAGTCTCCCATGAATAGAGTATATGGTTTAATGGTGAGTATCTCCAGTAGGTCTACATACGAGCTATGAAATTCTAGGTACATAGAAGGTGTGACCTATAGCTTGCTAGGATATGATATGATATGAGACTTTGTCTGTGGTAATTTGCTAATGGGTAAATTCCAGGGCGTCATCTTCTTTAACCTATGTAGAGTTACACTTACTGCTTTTGCCCCTGCTGGTGCAGCTGATGGTCTAACTGTGTGGAAGGTACTAAAGACTTGCACTGCTGGGGTACTTGCTGCAGATTTAAACTATGTCTCTGTAGCAGCACAGATGTCTATATTCTCTAGAGTGAAGAGGGCTCATATGGTGTGGAGTTTTTTATTTAGACTTCTGGCATTTAGCAGTACCTCCTTTAGGTTTCTTTGGATTTTATTTGTGATGCCAGTAAGTTTTCAATTTGGTATTGTCTAAAGAAGACTCTAAGGGGTTGATAAAGTGTTAGCCAATATTCAGAAGCACAGGGGAGACGGGCACAGACAATCATTTGCAAAGCAACATAGTTTAAGCATGGCCTCTCATGTTGGCAAATATTGATTCCCCCTAGAAAGATACCTGAAACTAAGCCAATTACTGAGGTCAATCATCTTTTGTTCATACTGTGGCATTATCCTTTTGTGTATTTGCATATTGTGTTTGTTTAAAGATGAAATGGTTGTCTGTAAACATTAGACAATTGCTACATTGTGCCAGGATACCCATATCTACCAATCTGGATATGGTGACATATGGAAATTGCATATTCATGTTGTCAAGACCTGTATTTGGGTGAGCTACTATTGGTCATGGAAGGGGTCATACAAATATCTCCTTCGGTTGTCTCTTCAATTTGGCACTAGACTGTTAGATTGTGCTAAGATACGAGAGTAGTGCTGTTTAGTGTGAAAACTAGCTACTCTAAGCTTGTCTCTGTGAAATAGCTTTGTTTTAGCCTCACTAAGTTACAGATTTCAATTGTAAATCAAGTTTTAAAGATAACATTTATTTTCTGGATGTTAATGTCTATACATGACACATCTTGTGTCAACGGTCCAGATTTTCATAGAATGTCCAGATTTTTGCCTTATATTTTTGGCATGTTCCTCAGAAAAATTGTGGTTTTGTGGCAAATCAGCGTGGACTGAATTCATTAAATAGTGGCAGACATTTGAGTTTCAGACTTCATATCCTTTCGAAAATGCATGGTAGCATAAAACCTTTTATTCTAGCAATTTTTTTTAAGTTTATAAGAGCAATATTTAAAACATCCATATTTTTGGGGCTTTGTCCCCATTTCTTGTGCTAAAAGGTTGAGAGATGTGTGGCACTGCTAACCTCTTGATGCAATAACACTGAGAAAGATTGCTTGCGGGTGTAATACTACAACAAAACAATTTAAACAATCTGTCTTGACAAGGCAATTTCAAATATTAGGGAACTTTAAAATGATTTAAAGGCAAAATCAACAAATAAAGCAAAAATAAAGTAGTAGGATTATATAGTTAACTGCAGTGGAAAATTAGTAAAGTAGATCTCTTAACTGCCAAGGACAGAGCAGGTTTGGACTTCCTCACAGTGTGGTGAGGGAGCCAGTCAGACAGGAGCTCTAGGAAAATGAGCAGGTTACAATTTGTAGTAAGGGAGGTTTACTCAAGTGCAATACTGGTTTGCTGGGTGTGCAGTTAGTAATATGAGTACACTGAAAAGTATGAGTGGTAAAGTACTTTAATAGCCTACACAACAGACAATAGTAATGAAAGAGGGGAGGGGGAGGGACTTTGGAAGTCGGATTATTATAATGGGTAGAAGCCAGAGACGTATCCTTTTAAAACCACAAGAAAAGACTGTGGGAGGGTTAGGGAAAAAAGTCAAACCAGAGCTCTCAAGTCCTGTGGTTAGAATTTCAAAAACTTTTAGCTTAATGAATCAGTGGGAGTAGGGCCAACTCAAAGAACTGGAGATAAACCAGTAGCAAGATAAACAGAAAGGTGCAGGAATGCAACTTGAAGCAGGTATATACAGCTGTAAAAAGTACTGAAGCACAAATCCTGGATCAGAATTCACAATACTGCCACTATTGCAGTCCTACCACAGACTAAAGTACCAGACCATGTAGAATTTGATCTACTGCCAGATTTGAGCTTCATTTAGTCGTTTATTACAGCATTACTGGTCACAGTCCTGCCACAACTGTGAAAGAAGTTAAAAAACAGCGGAGCTAGAGTAGGTTCAAAATACAAAAACTCACCTTTTACATGTAATTCTACTTATGGAAATAGAAGTGCAATATAATGTATAAACAATGATAAAATCTTGCAGTAATATGCAGTCTTCATACAACTGCAAATTAACCTACCTGGCTAAGGTCCCAGAACTAAAAAAATGCAAACCTATAACTTTTCTGGCTAAACCATAGGCAAAAAGCAGAGAAGTACAGAAAAGTATCACCACATAGGTCACTATAAGCGCAAATTAAAATATTTAAGCAGAATTTAAATAAACGTAATTTTTCTTCCCTTCTGACAAAATTATCTACTACATCCATAAAACTATATAATCCTATATTAAGTAAGGTAAAAGGAATCATGAGTTTTGGTTCTTTTGCTAACTTAGTAGAACTTTTTAGTAGGTGTCTTCTCGATAAGCAGTGCAATTTCCAAATTGGGTGTGATGCCCATGCCCTGGCCCAGCAATCAAGGAGCCTCAATCTTCACCACTAACACCAGTGAGGGGCATCTCATATAGGAGGAAAGGATAACAAATACACACAGTAAAGTGCAGTTTCCCTCAAGAGCACACAGAGATCACAGTCAGTCCGGGGCTGGTTGCTCCCTTGCTCTCCAGGTCCCCCATAAGACTCCCCACTTGCACAGCTATAGGGTCCGGATCTCAGTAGGCTGGCAAGCTAAAATCTCCAGCACCCTCTCTGTCCAACCAGTGCTTCATGTCCCTGCCCAAGTAGCTGACACACACACACTTTGAGATAAGAGTTTATACAACCACACAGACACTCCTGGGGAAGGCTGGCACAGGTTCTCCAGCTGTGCCCCTTTTACCCAGACTATATGGTAGAAATCACTGCCACCACCCAGATAATATTTATCAGCTACTCAGGACCTTAAAAGGGTATCTAATTATTATTGTGCAATATTATTATCCACCTGGTAGTATAACTAAACAGTCAAGGCTTAGTAGAGTGACTTGGTACAGGATCCTTATATACATGCAATGTAGTCTTAGAGCTTAACTTATCTCTACACAAAACAGCCACAGTTAAAAGGGTTTAAAATATTTAATAATAAATAATTAACACCACAAGACAATACTTTCTACTACACAGTGCTAGTCAAGAGTTCAGAGATCACAGAGAAATTCTCAAAATAATTCAATAGTACAGTTCTGACATCACAGAAACATATTTGGTCTAATCTTTCTAGTTTCTAGCTATTTCTAAGCGAAAACACAAATCTAAGATAACTTGCATATAGAGCAAGACAGTGCTGGTGAGTTGGATGGTCAAGGCAAAAATCCTTAATAATCTCTGATTCTCTCTGTTTTAAAATCACATTCCTGGTTCCCATTACATCATTCTTCACACTTCCCTGAGTTCACAGGCTAACAGAAACTACATTTACATTCTTAACATCTCCTTTTGTTATCTTGCAGCTGGTCAGGAAACAGAGCAATAAAAATACATTTGCATGTTTAAATCTGGCAATTTAACTTTTGGTTAAAACAATAGAAAGAATGTCTTCATCTAGACAGGCCGGAACCGACTTTAGACCAAAGGGTCACAACACGTTTACGTGGTCAGCAGAGAGCACGGTTGTTTCATTTTTTTCAGTTCCACATCTTACAGAAGTTTTTTTTTTTCCATTTAAGACAAGAAGCTTGTTCCTTACATTAATATTTACAAATGATAGAATTATCTATAAAATCCTATCTGGCTGGGCTGGCAGCCTTCTCATTGGGTTTCATGGTAGTAATAACAGATGCATTGTATGTTGGAAGCAAGTTTTATGCTATTCTTCAGGGAACCCATCTATACATTGTGCAATGTTAATGATGCAATTGACTTGTTATGCTTCTAATAGTATAAAGGATTAGAACAAATTGTACTTGTACTTATTAAATGTATTATTAGGCTCATATTGTTGTAAGGAGACACCAGTTGACATAATGGTGAAGGTCTTCACCTTCCATGCACAAGGTACAAGGTTTGATCCTGACCTCCACCCAGTGCCTGTTTGAAGTTTGCATGTTCTCCCTTTGTCTCTATGGGGTTCCTCCCACCTCCAAAAAACATGCCAAGTGTTTCCATCTCAAACTCCGCAATGAATGAAGCTGTAGGCAGCAACACCATCTCTATGTGGTGCCCTATAAGGGGAAGAGTTGTACTGACCAACCACTTTGGGCATCTACTGTGGTGCACAGTATCCTTTAGATAGGAGAACACAGATGACAGACTGTGCACTGTGGCAGAGCTATCCAGTCAGTGGTGTAAAATATGGCTCTAGGTGATTCAGTTTTGTTGACTAATGTCACCCAATTGGGCATGGGTAGTTACCGGTGGCAAGTGGGTTGAGCACCCAGCCTACTCCCGCCTATACCAGGGACGTATGCTAATGGTTGGAATGGTGTATGTGCCCCTATTGGCCAGTGTGTGCCCACCATAAAGCCCAGCAGCTCTGGGTCAATAAGGTACAGGCTGGTGTCTAGTTGCCCAGGGTTACCTGGAATAACAAAAGCTGGACAGAAAACCAATCAACTTGCCAAACATGAACTGAGAAGTGCTACACTTAATGTAGATTCACTGACAGAATGCAGCTTGAAAGTAGATGGCATGTTAATACAAATGAGGCTAGACATCCTATGTATCCAAGAGACATGACAGAAGGGTAGTGCAGCGAAGTCACTTGACTTGGGATCCAGAGCCTTCTACTCTGGAGGGAGATGGGCTAGAAATGGTGTGGGAATTGTGGTGAGAGAGAGGCTTCAGAAGGCAGTGAGGGATATCATCAGAATTACTGACAGACTCATGGCAGTAATACTCCCATGTAGTGACAGAGCAGTATTCATAATCTCAGCCTATGCCTCACAGCAGGGTTGTGATAGTGAGGAAAAGAGTACATTCAGACAGCAGGAATTGGTGGTGATAATGGGTGACTTGAATGCACATATTGGGACAGAGAGAACAGGATATGAGGACTGCCTGGGGTCCACATGGGTAGGGCAACAGGAATAAAGAAGGAGAGGCCATTCTAGACTTCTGTCTGGCAAATGGTTTTATAGAAGCCCACACATGGCTCAGAAAGAGAGACTGTCACAAGATCACATACAAGAGTAGCCAACATGCAACTCTGGTAGACTTCCTCTTAGTAAGGAAAGGGCACTGGGGTAGAATCAATAATTGCAAAGTCATCCCCAGTGAAAGAGTCTGCCCACAGCATAAACCACTGGTTGCCACAATCGCATACAAGCAGTGGTCAAAAAAAGCTAATGGTCAACAGAGACCAGGCTGAAGACCTGGAAGTTGACTGGAGAGAAAACACAACAGTTCAAGGCATTATTCAGGGCTCTAGCACCCCAAGAAAAGGAGGAAATAGATGGAGTTGTAGAATGGCAGTGCCTGAAAGCAGCATGTGAGAGGACTACAGAACAGATATGCAGCCTAGACAGATATGGAAATAAGGTACATAAGGAAAGGTAGTGGTGGAATGCAGAAGTCAAGGAAGTCATCAAAAGAAAGGAGGAGTGCAGGAAGAAGTGGGAGATAGAAAAGACAGACCAGGCTAGGAAGGAATAATGGTTAGCTGACAAAGAAGCTAAGAAAGGAGTTGCAGTAGCAAAGAATAGGGCATCAGAGGCACTCTACCAGCTTCTGGAAAGTGACTCAGTAGCTGACACAAAGAAACTATATCAGGTTGCAAGGCAAAGACAGAAAGATAAAAAAGATAGTCAGACACCCCTCATAAGGGATGCCAGCAACAACCTGCTCACCAATCCACAGGACATCAAAGGCAGATGGAAGGAATATTTCTAACAGCTTCTGAATAAAGAAACCTCACCAGAAACAGCCTACAATGAGAGAAGAAGAGCAGCCCACCCTAGAAGAAGTAAGAACAGCACTAATTAAAATGAAGTCAGGGAAAGCAGCAGGCTCAAATGAGGTCACAGCAGATATGATAAAGATGCTGAGTGAGATAGGGGAGAAATAGCTCCTGAGGGTACTAATAGCAGTGTGGAGAGAAAGGTGTATCCCAGATGACTGGAGAATAAACATACTAGTGCCAGTGTACAAGAACAAAGAGGACATCCACAACTGTGGGCAGTACAGCGATATCAAACTCCTGTCACATTGCATGAATGTTCTGGAGAGAGTGATTGATAAACGTATATGCAGACTTGTAGAAAGTAAGATGGGAAATTAGCATTTTGGAGTCATATCAGGATGCAACACATTTGACCCAATGTTTGCAGTGAGACAGTTAGCTGAGAAGAAGCTAGAGATGAGGAAAGAGTCCAACTGGACATCCCTAGACTTGGAGAAAGTATATGATAAGGTGCCAAGATAGCTGATTTTTGCAGTATGCACTGGTTTAAAGTCCCAGAAACACTGATAGAATTCGTGCAGGCTATGTACAAGGACCTGATGACTCAAGTATGAATAGTTTGGCCTCACAGAGGGGTTCCCAGTGGGAGTGGGTGTGTACAAGGGTTCAGCTCTGAGCCCACTGCTGTTCATACTGGTGATGGATTACATTAGCAAACAGGTTGGAGGGGACAGATCAAAAGTTGCTGTATGCAGATGATGTGGCATTACAGGCAGACTCTGTGTAAGAACTTCAGCAAAGGATAGAGGAATGGAATGCAAGACTGAAGGCAAATGGGAATAACCTAAGCACAGATAAGACCGTGGTAATGGCAGCAAATTAGGGAGATCAGAAAAAGCTGAGAATTGACATAGAAGGAAAGATAGTGGGACAGGTAAGTAGCTTCAAGTAAATAGGCAAACAACCAATGACCAAGATATGGGACACATAACAAGAAAATAAGTAAATATAAAGAAAACACAAGTTCAGTCCCAGCAAGGCAGCAAAAAAAAAAACTCCAAATAAAAATAGTCTAATCACACAAGGTAAGCGCTTTCACGGTTGGTAACTGCTTCATCAGTTTTTATTTTTTGCTGCCTTGCTGGAACTGAACTTGTGTTTTCTTTATAAAGTAGCTCCAGGTATCTAGGAGGGGTGGTTGAGGAGAAGGGAAGTCTGAATAAAGAGGTCAAAGCTAGAATCAGAGGGGCTGCAGCCAACTGGCATAGAGTGTCAGGTATAGTCTATGACAGAAGAATGCCAAAGAAACTGAAAAATAAGGTGTACAAGACAGTGGTGCAACCAGTACTACTGTATGGTACAGAAACTTGGGCAGTAAAGGCAGAGCAGATGAGGAAGCTAGAGGTGATGGAAATGAAGTGCCTGAGGAGGGTGGTTGGATGTACACTGTGGGGCATACAAAGAAATGAGGACATAAGAACAGAAACCAAAGTAGCTCCAGTTGCAGAAAACATACAAGAGAACAGATTATGGTGGTTCAGACACACATGCAGAAAAGCAGGAGACCTCTCAACCAATCAGGGACAAATTTCAACAGAATCAGGGAAAAGTCAAGAAAAAATCAGGGACAATCAGGGACACTTTTAAAATATTAGTGCTATTAAGTTGAAACATTGAGGAATCGGAGCATATGAATTAATGCACCTTTTCTGAAGTAAAAAGTGTACAGCTCTTCATTGTCATTATTCATCAAGTGTAATTAACCACCTTTCTACCCAATGTCAGTAGTTTTAGGAGGGATTCAGAGGGACAGAGCAAAAATTTGAGTCAAAATCAGGGACGTCCCTGAAAATTAGGGACGGTTGAGAGGTATGCAGGAGACGATCTCGTGAAGATTTTGGACAGACAGGAAGAAGGTAAGAGGAAACGAGGACATCCAGCAAAGAGGTGGATGGATTGTGTGAAAGAATATCTGCGAGAGTCAAGCATGAGTTTTGAAGATGGCAGGAGTGTGGCATTGAATCAAGAGAGATGGCGACAGTTAACATGATACCCCGACCCCATGTATAAAAATGGGTCTGATGATGATGACTATTATTGTAAAGAGAATGTTAATTCCTCAATATTAGAGAACAGCTTTTATAATTGTTAGAGAAGTAAAGATGAATATTGTTAATATTTATTATGCTAGTATTGTTTTATTTGTTCTTATAAGTAGCTTCAACAGGGTGATTGGCTTATCTCTTTAGAGGATATTTTCATATGCTGTACATATTATTTAGTAAAGCTGTAATCTACTGTTTTCAAGTGTTGTTGATTCCTTTTGTCTTTCAGTTCTTGATGCGACTGTTGAGAGCCTTAAAGTGTTTTGTACATTGATTCACTTTCTAAACATATATAGTAGTTATTCTCAGGCACTTCTGTAGGTGGCCTAATTAGTTTGACCTCTGATTTATTTGACCTTTGGTACATGCTTTGAAGTTTAGTATGCACGTGACATTTATAGAAATCCCTAAGCCCCGCTTAATATATTGCTGTGTTGGGGAAATTGCAATAATGTTGTTTACTT
The DNA here is from genome assembly GCF_019279795.1 of Protopterus annectens. Taxonomy (NCBI): domain Eukaryota; kingdom Metazoa; phylum Chordata; order Ceratodontiformes; family Protopteridae; genus Protopterus; species Protopterus annectens. Next base: position 130,553,096 of record NC_056743.1, on the reverse strand, counting down.
AGCATTTTATCCAGGTTTTAACTAGTGTCATGGGGAGAAACAAATGTTGGGGATAGGCATTGGATTGTTGGTAATTTTATTTTTGCTGAGTACATTTAAATAGTTTCCTCATGATTGTCCGAGAGAGATGTACTCTAGCAGCTTCTGATGTAAATTATTTGATGTACTGAATTTATCAATATGGCCTAAAAAAAGGCAGAATAATAAAATAATTCCAGATGTTGCTGTGCCCTCCTCCTCTAAGCCTGCAATTAAGCAGATGGGTCCATATTTTAAATTGTTTTGCAGCAGCTGGCATTCTAGTCTAGCTAGCTGCCCTAAGCTAATCAGATTCTTTAATGCTGCTAATATAGCCACTTTTTTCAGATAACTACCCATTGCCCAAAATCTACAAAATGGTTTTGTGGTGTTATTTCCTTGAGTACTGTCACTGAATACAAAGAGATTTGCAAGAGTCAGTAATATGCTATAGTTGTTGACTATAGCCATTACTAAGATAACAGATGTATTCTCAGAGGTATTCAAAATATGTGGAACATATAAGACCAGATTCATAGAAGAATTTCCACATGGCATCTACCCAAGGGATGAAATGATGTAGCTACCAAGAATTTGTGCATTTCATTTAATTTGTCCTTCACAGGGCAAATGCATTCTGTTTAATAATACTCTATCAGAAAAGCAATTCCTCAGTCTTGTACACCAGCTCTTTCTGTAGGTATGAAGTCTAGTTGTAATAAACAAAAGAATATCTGCCACATCTGCCATGCATAAATGTTAGAAGCTCACTACCATGAATTGGTCCATTGAGAACACTCCACAGTGGTGTCCGGGTTTTTCTAGTACCATAAATATTGCAACATTCTAAGCTACAGAAAAAGAATGAGCAAAATACACTAATATTGTTTACAGATCGCTGTCACAGTGGTTAGTGTCATTTGCTCACAGAGTTTGGTTCTGTACTTTGGTTCTTGTCTAGGGCATCTTATGCTCACAATCTACATATCCTTCCTTTGTCTGTGCAGGTTTTCAGTAGGTGCTTCGGTTTCTTTCTGTATACCAAAAACATGCCATTGTTAATTTGACAATACTCAAAACTGCCCATACAATATGCATGGTGTGTGTGTGTGTGTGTGTGTGTGTGTGTGTGTGTGTGTGTGTGTGTGTGTGTGCGCGCTCCTGCTTCCTTTAATAAATTGGCATCCTGTCAAAGACTAGTTTGTGTAGTGAGTATTAGGACAGGTTCTGGCTGGATCCACTATGACACTGAATTGGTGATGGTGAGTAATCAGAAAATTATTTAATAAATGTGAATCAATGTTTCCATAATAACTTGATTACACATGCAGGTAGTTTAAACAACTCACCTACAATATTACTAGATGAAAGACTTTCTATGGATGTTTAATGCCCTGGGTCCATAAGATCCAATATTTCTTGGTCCATATGAGACATTACTAACTGCTCAGTAAGCAGTAGAAGAGTAATAGCGAACAGAAGCCTTCAGCAGTGTTAGACCCTATCTAATCATCCAATAAAAGAGGTAACATCGAGTGCACCAGGATGAAAGTACCATTGTTAGGGGATTCTTTCATGGGATAGATGTTAATCCAGTCAGCTACTGAAAATCATTCATGCTTTAAGGAGACAAGTGCCATAGTTACCTAAAACATTAAACTTACTAAATAGTAGTAGATTTTAAATCAGACTTCAAGCACTGAATATATAGTTGACTATAGGCATAAAGTAGAACATTTTCCTTTATAAGAAACTTGGATTACTTGAATCTCTAATGCTATGACTTTCAAGAATGTGTGCTAATTGCTTTAGGAAGCAGTCAAATACAAGTGGTTAGAAGCCATACCAAGGTACATGGCAAGGAGGAAGGTGTTTACTAAAATGAAGGATAGCACCTTGCAGTAGGACAATTCATGCCTTTAGCTCATTACTATCGAATGACTGAATAGTTGTCTAAATAAAACATGAATTCCACCATCGGACTACAGTATTCCCTGGATGTATAAAATAATTGTACTTTGTTATGGATGATACTAAAATATGTTACCTATTGCTAAAAATTATCTCATAATAGTAGAATCATAGAAATGAAAAGATATTGGTTCTCATTTGGGATTTGAAATCAAAACCTGAAGTGTTTTATGCTGACTTCACTGCTGCTGAATCAGCAAGGGCCCTGTTCATTCAGATCTTGATCCTTTCAGCCAGGAAATCCTCAGACTATTGAACAAGGTCAAATTACAAATATATACACACAAATACAGAGAAAGCTCTCAGTTTAGTTTGACCTTGATCAGCATGTTTGGATTTCCTTGTTGAAACGGTAAGAGTGAAACCCTATAGACTGCTTTAGGCCACATCCATAATTCCATTTTTCTCTTGCAGCCCTGCATTAATTAGCCAAACTCCTCATGGTCAAAGGCCTCCGTGAACTTCTGCTTCCTCTGTCCTGTTTGGAATTGGCAAGAATGCTTCTCACAGGTACAGATCTCCATGAGCTTCTCACAGGTACAGATCTCCATGAGCTTCTCACAGGTACAGATCTCCATGAGCTTCTCACAGGTACAGATCTCCATGAGCTTCTCACAGGTACAGATCTCCATGAGCTTCTCAAGCTTCTCACAGGTACAGATCTCCATGAGCTTCTCACGGGTACAGATCTCCATGAGCTTTTCACAGGTACAGATCTCCTTGAGCTTCTCACAGGTACAGATCTCCTTGAGCTTCTCACTGGTACAGATCTCCTTGAGCTTCTCACTGGTACAGATCTCCTTGAGCTTCTCACTGGTACAGATCTCCTTGAGCTTCTCGCAGGTACAGATCTCCTTGAGCTTCTCGCAGGTACAGATCTCCATGAGCTTCTCACAGGTACAGATCTCCTTGAGCTTCTCACGGGTACAAATCTCCATGAGCTTCTCACGGGTACAAATCTCCATGAGCTTCTCACGGGTACAAATCTCCATGAGCTTCTCACAGGTACAAATCTCCATGAGCTTCTCACAGGTACAAATCTCCATGAGCTTCTCACAGGTACAAATCTCCATGAGCTTCTCACAGGTACAAATCTCCCATTAGTATTACTCTCCTCCTGCTCCCACCCTTTATTTATTGCCTCCTCTCATTCTGCTCCATTGCTTTGTCTGGAGGACAATACACTGTATATGCCCAGCAGCTGTACCTGCCTCCCACTGTCCTTCAGTTTAACTGTCAGAGAATGTAATGTAGTTTCTGACTTTGGATACTCCATTTCCCCATTCTTGGTTTAGTGGCGGTCTACTTGTATGGCCTTGGGTATGATATTCTCCTTTATGTAGATTGCTTCCATACCTTCAGCTCCCTCTGTGTCATTCCTGAACAACATCTACCTGTCTACATCGCTATTTACAGCTATGTTATCTTCCTTGCAGATCCCTTGCACTGCAGAGTAGGACTGCCCACCTGCATGTCAAGTCACATCACTTTTTTCGTCTGCTATGTTCAGCATCTGTTACTTTTGTCTGCATTCTAAACTCCTACCCACCTCCATTTTGCATGTTTCACTCTCCTTTTCTATCTTCCTTTAAAGGTACAGTCATTGAGATTAATCTTTCTACCCCAGCCGTAAGCACCACCATCCCATTTCTGAGCTAAGATGGAGTACGTTTCTTGCATAAAATGGGTATTCTTCCACCAGTTCCAGACCTTTCTCTTCTGTCAGCTGCTGCAACCAGTCATACTTCCTGATTCTCCTTCCTCTGTGTGCTGGCTTCTGATATGGATAACTGAAAATGATACCTTCAGTTTCCTCATCCAAACCCTTATCTTAAGGTATTTGTTCCTAGTAGATAGGCAGAAGTTAGCAAATGACATGTACAAGCTTTTAAGGGAGATATGTGCAGGAAAAAAAGAAAGATACATCTATAGATGCCCAACTGCTGACCCTGTGTTTATAGTTACCTTTTTCCATGATATTAAGTTGTCTGTTGTCATCTTTTCTAATATGAAGATCCTTCAGTACTATGATATGTTAGTGTAACAGCACAGTTGTCATTAGTGTCATGTTGGTGCATGTTTTGCTAGTTTGCGGAGTAGGTTAAAGTGAGCTACTTTGACATGTCAACTGGATGCGTGGATGCTCTGCTGAAGGTAATTTTCGCATGCTAATAAGTATTGCTATACCCATGGGTTCCTATCAGAGTATGACAACTGAAGAAATGGTTTATGTTTAAAATATGCATTAGTCTTCCTATGTTGCATTCACCAATTTTGATATAGCACAGAGTACCTGAAACAATTTAAATATTTAAACATTAGGAGTACTGCAGTTAATACAGTCGTTCACACTGAAATAATTAGATTTTGACTACCCTGATAAACATTTAAAATGAGACAAAAACTGAGAGGTTTATAACAAATGGGTCTGAGCACAGGATACTTGCAATTCATTATGGAACCTTGGCAAAGTGCAGACCATTAGCAGAAAAGGCAGTGCTCCTTACAGCATGATAGTGTTACAGTACTTGAAACAAACTTGCACTCATGTTTAGTACTGACTCAAAGTATTCTGCCATTGTAAGGCTTTTAAGAATATCTTAGTCTTTCTGAATACCCCCACTCACCATTCCAGTTCAGGGCAATCCACACCTTTCCAGACCACTTGTTTGTAGACAGTAGTTTCAAAGAGAGTAGGCATGCAGGTCATAGGTTCAAATGTTACCTTATGATCAAATGTTCATGACCCCATTTTGATACTGATATCTTGAAAAGCGATGAGAGTTGTTTCCGTGTAAAGTATAAACTAAGAGTAACCTTTGTCTAAATGGTTAAGTATAAGATAAATCAACTACTGAAAAAAACAAACTTTAATAGACAATAAGCAGTAAAAATAACTAGTTCAGTCAAGTAACTAGGAAGCACTTTCATCCCAACATATGGAACTTCATCAGACCAAGTTACATCAGTACTAAAAACCATTAAATACATTCTCCTAAAATCACATGAGTTTACAAAAAATCAGTGCTTTAACCCATTCTTTTTCAAAACGATTTTATAATTTTCCCTTTCACTCATACCAGCGAAACTACATGCATTTAACCTTATCTGCCAAGCATGTAACTTGGTCTAATGAAATTCCATGGTTAAGGTGTTTACCTTGCAGACACAAGGTGCAGGGTTTGATTCTCACATGGGGTAATTGGCTAGGCTTAAAATTGCCCACAAGGGCAGTTAGCCTAGTACTAATCTATCTATCTATCTATCTATCTATCTATCTATCTATCTATCTATCTATCTATATGTTGGGGCGAAAGTGCTTACCAGTTACTTAAATCTACTGCTTATTGTCTATTTAAAGTTTGTTTTTTTAGTAGTTTGTTTATGATGTATTTTTTCCTATGGATCGTTTTTATAGTTTAAATGGTAAAGTTGTTGAAAGTAAAAGACTGGTGTATGTGAATACTGTTTATTAACTTAAAACACTGTTTTATTAGTATAAATGTATACCGAAATAATTTTGTCTGAAAGGTGACCATGCTGAAGTGAATTTTGGAAAGAAGCTATGCACCCTGCTGTAAACAGACTAGATTTTGTCGCCTTCCATTTATATTAGCTTTTCTGGAAAGTATCTGTTAAACCATCTTGCAGTATATTATGACTGAAATTGTTTCTGTTGCCCCACATATTTTTTTTTTTCCAAGAAAGTAAATTCATGTCCATCCTTGTAAACAAACCTAAGATTACAACTTTAAAAGTTAGTTGCAGAAACTGCTTTGTTTCTTCAGGTAATGTAAATTATCACATTGGTGGCGAATGTGGGTTTAAGTACAGTTTTTTAATAAGCTGAGAGTTTACAAGTTAATTGAGAGTAAAATTTCAGCCTGTGTTAATCTTCCAAGACTTCTGGAATGAATATGATCCTACCTATCATAGTGTTAGTTACAGACAGTTAAGTTACCCTGGATTATTTACTTCTCTCAACTTCTGTGTACTGAAATTGAAGTTGTGGTGCTCTGATCAGAAATGTAAAAAAAAAAAAAAAAATATATATATATATATATATATATATATATATATATATATATATCTACGATTTAATGATATCTGTTATAGCTCTCCAAAATAAGAAGAGCTTCTAAGACTAACACCTGAGAAGATGCCATCAACAGATATCCACTAGAATAAGCCAACTATCCAAATCATTGAGCGTGCCAAAAAGGTACGCTCTGAAAATGCTCAGAAGGGAAGACAAAGTGGAGACTTACCTGGTAGCATTTGAGAGAGATGTAGCTAGAGAAAAATGGTTGCAAGTGAAGTGGACCTGGATATTACTCACGTCTAGCCTCAGACTTGCTAAAAATACATTAATCTTGAGGGTACTAATGCATACAATAATCAAAGTAAAGCAAATTCTATGATGGGCTTCACCCCAATCACAGTGAATGAAATTTCATAACCAGATATTCAGAAGGGGAAGACTGCTAAGATCGCAGACACACAATTTAATATATTAAAACTATAACTAGAGCATAATGTAAATAATATAAGTAAAAGTCTCGATGTCTTGGCTGTAGATACATGCATTTAAAATGGTGCTCCCTTTGAAGATTAGTATTTCAGATTGGTCCTAAGACATTTGAACAGCTAGTTTTAGTAAAGCATATGTTGTTTACTGAAACTCCAAGTAAGACTTGCATGCACCAAGACTAATACAAATTATTTCATAAAAGAATGATTTTTTTTTACTGACAAACAGGAAAAATAGTTAACCATCTGAACTGGTTGGATTTAAATGTTCTAGAAAAGGACAACTAGAAAATACTGCAGAGTTAATAACCGCAATACTGTGCCTATAAAAACTATTAATGCTAACTAACGAGCTGTACCTTGAAAGCATATCTGTAGATTATGATACTGCTGTATTTGTAACTATTAGAACTGTAGATTCTACTTTTTGTCATTGTGCTGTTGCTCAGCCTGTTAACTCTAGCATTGTAGTGAAGGGAAAGAGGTGTAAGTGTCATTGGACCCAGGTACCATGATCACATTAGTTAGACATTGACTGTAAGCATGAAACAACTAGTAAACAGATAATCAAACTAATGTCTACCCTTCATTGTAGGTAGAAATACATAACTTCTATCTCTAGTGCCTATAATATGGTCATATTTGGCCAAGACATTCCTAATTCAAAGAGCTATGCAAGCTATGGGGGAAGGGAGCAATGAAATATACTGTCAGAAATTCATAGCTCCAGATAACAAATACTTAAGAAGAGTTCTGCTTGGAGTTTACATAATATTAAGTCTTGCTGAAAAGTTCTTAAAGTAATGAAATAGGTCACATGGAGATGGGCATAGTTAAGAAATACATGTAGAATTGGTAGAAGAGGTAGATAAATATCATGTAGAATCGGTAGAAGAGGTAGATAAATATGTAGAATCAGTAGAAGAGGTAGATAAATATACGGAAGGAAAGGGAGAAGAGGGACATTAGCAAAGTTCTAAGCTTCTTCCTGCTGTAGCAAAGTAGATGGCCATTCAAAAACAGAATCACACCTATATGGGCAAAGAAAGCAACTAACTTCTGAGTAAGTGAAGAAATTACTAGTATCCCTGACAAAAATATTTTCATGTGTTACCTTTGGTAGAACATGACCTGGATAAAAGACAGAACCCATCACTGTATTTATAAGAGAAGTTGCTAGAGCACATCACATCACTATATTGATGGGAATAATGCTGATTTGGATAATCTTTGGAAAAGCCTTGCCTATTTCAATGAGATCCAATAAGAAGAGCATTCATTAAGTAGAGCTAGAGCAATTATAGCAAGATCAGAATCGGAAACAAAGGAACAGAATAGCTCCAAGTCATACCCATACTTTGAAGTAACAAAACTCTCAGAAATCCACCAGATGAGCAGACTCGACAATCCTACCTACTCTCTAATTGTCTGGAGAACAGGACAACAAAAATCCAGATTAGGGTAAGTAAGTAAACTGATTTCAAGCTGGGTTTCTATCTAGGAAGATCCCCATTCTGGCGGAATAAGGCAACCAAAAGTATTTTACTGTTTACTCATTGGCTAGATTGGCATCCTTGTTTCATATACTTAGTGAACTTACAGCGGTTTGGACCTTGTCATAAATGTTTTAATTTGGGAGGGGCTGAGGCAGCCAAGTAGGGAGGAAAATTTGTAATGGTGGATATGGGGCTCTACCTTATTTCAATTATTTCCAGTTGCTTTCCAGTAGGGCAGTAGAGTGGGAACCCCCCAGTATCCGCTGCTCTTCCCTTTTACATTGCTCAATCTTTGTGCAGTTTATGGTACATCAAAATATATAACAACACTTATGTTCTTCTTCTTTTTAAGCAGTTTCAAAGTAGCTTGAGTTTTTTTTTAAATAGTGTAATAAAAGTAAATTTCAAAACATTTGTAAAAGCTTTTACTTCAGATGCATCCTCAGTCATCCAGTAATCAGTGAACTATCAAATCTTAACTTCTTCCTTTTATTTCTTCTATATAGAAGGCACAGTGCCCTTATTTAATGGGCTCTTGTTTCCATAACAATGCACAGACATTACATTCTACATATTCTTTTGCTGGTCTGTTTGATCCAGCTGATTAAGCCACCACTATCATTAGTATGAAATCTCTCAAATCTTTTTTCTCCACACATTACCCTCTTCTACATACAGAGACTATTTACCTTTGTTTATTAGCCACAGCCTTAAGATTTTACATTCTATCCTGCCTTTACAACTACACCAACAGTTTCCTCTTTTATAGGGACTATTGGTATGAAATCTCTTGACTGTTTAGCTTCACCAGTTATGACTACACAGGCTGCTTTACAGTTTCAGTCATTTCAAAAACTAACAACTTTTTCAGCTTCAATCAGAAATGTAACTGATAAGCCATGGAAACTAACCTTGTAAACATAGCTCTGGGAAAATGGAAGAAAGAAACCTTTTCAGAGCAGATTCATGGAGTCAATAAAATGCTACCTGCTTTCTATATATCATCTGGGAAGGGAAAGAGATAACCTTGAAATATATATATATATTTTACTTTTATAAATAACTCCACAAGCTTTTTGAGATTTGCCTACAACTACTGCATAACAGCAATAGACTTTCTAGTTGTTACCATTTCGAAACATCTACCGAAAGAGGTGCTCACTAATCACCTCTTTAGGAAGCCTACTTTGGTGAGCACAGTAATAGTCCCTGGCAAAGTAGTTTTGATAGTCTTTCATCTGACATGTCCTGCCATGTTGTTATTTACTGGGTTCTCCTAGAGTGACGTTTTTGATGATGAAGGGATTAAGCTCAATAGCTAGTTTTTTTCCTGCACTTCTGACCTGCATGGAGAGCTCTGACATATGTCTATGAATATCATTCAAGAGTTTGCACACAGAATAATTTACCCCAACAAGAACCACAAGCACCATGTCATAATCGTATCAGTGATTCTGGTATAAAGTTTCCGGATGCTGTACCATAAACACTATTTTAGACAATGGCCGTAGCAAAACAGATGGTTCTTTTCTGATGTGCAAGTTCTCTGAGATATTATAACAAATGCATCCCGTTCCTGTCCACAGTAATGCATAAACTTTATCAATTTTTAAAGTAAAAAAGCTAAAAAATATTAGTATATAATCTGTATGACTTGCGCACACACACACACACACACACACACACACACACACACACAAAGATCACCTAATAAAACCGCAGATGCTTACGAGAGTGAACAAAAAGAAGACAATTTTTTTAGATTGAATCAGAAAATGATGAAAAAAAAGCTAATATATGCAGTGGGGCAAGCCCCACCCCTACACCTTACTCAGAGCTAGTATATATAATTACCACGGGCTGAGATCACACAACAGCAGGGAATGGGCAAATTCCAAGACCCTGCTGTACTGTGACCTTGCACACAGACCAGCTAGCAGGCAGAAAAAAAAAAAAGAGCATTTGTTCTTTTGAGAGTTCACTCTTAAAAAATACCACATCATATATACCATGCAAATGCATACATATATATGCATATGTTCAGATTTTATCATCTGTCATCAGATCCCATTCTCTACATGGCATTGGGATATTGTTTCAAATGTTGTCATCTTTCTCAATTCAGTGTCACAAAACAGACTAGTAGAAGGAGAGAGAGAACAGGAGGGTATATTTGCAAGTACTGGATGCAAAAAAATGCTACTTCAATACAATACTGCCTCTCCACCAATATAATGTCAGGCATTTTGAAACTAACACCCATTCCAAAAGTTTTGCCAACTAGATAGTCCAAAAGACTTTAAAGCTATTTCAATCCTCCCCTTCTTAGTCAAAATACCAGAAAATGTGGTACACATCTGACTATGTGATTACATCCATAAAACTGCCATATTGCCATCGAGCAGCAGGGATTAAGGTCCAGCCTGTGCACAGTGATAACCCTCTTCACATTAACTGTTTGGATATTGACAAGGAATTGTTATACAATTTATCAAAGTATGTTAAGCAGGGTAAACTGATGCAGTAATGTGAGTAGAAGACTGGCTTAAAATGATTAAGAAATAGAGCAGTACGGTTAGCTTGGCATATCGAATGTGACATTATGGCAACCATGGCCAGAAATGATTACAAAATGGTAGGCAAGTGACACATCAAGCTCGACTATCCTTGAAAAGGTTGTAAAGCAGCTCATGAGCTGAATGATGAAGAACTGGATAACGGTTTAGCACTCAGTACCTTGCCAGTTCTGCCTTTAGCATATCCTAAACTTCCAAATACAATTAGCTAGACACATTTTGGAGACATTTCTCAAGAAGCACACACCTTGCAATCCAGTTCCTTGTCAATGTGTTAAGTCACCGACTTGTACTAATTTAATGAGTTATTCTTAGTGCTTAACAGTGCCTTGTCTTACTTTCCTTTCTATTTTAAAAGAGAGGCACTCCTAAAGCTGTGAAAGTGAAACTAGGCTGCTGTAACTGCCCACATAAGTGTGGGATGGCAGGGATCTGAATCCCAGCTCCTAGTGCTTAAATAACAGCTGTTGAGTCTGTCTGTAGCCTTCTGTGAGTCAGGGTATGAGACTGTTAAACATAACCAGTACTCTACTGCTGAACAAATCTGTAAATTTCAGATTAAACAGAAAGAAAGCAAACACTGACAATTCACATTTACCAGCAGTGGCGACCTTAGATTACCTGTTTTTAGATGAGATAATTCTTGAGAGGCGAGCTTGAAACCATTCTTACAGTCAAGAATATTTAAACTTTAAACTTAAGATGACAGTTGAATGTGTATTTCATGTAGTATGTAACAAGAGACTTAGTCATGTTTATGAACCTTAGATGTCTTCCTCCACTGTTATGTTGTAAGTCTGATCATGCCTAGGATATGTTTTGATATTTACTTCATATGAACACACAAAGTATAACCGCATTCCACAGTGTTGTTGAAGCAGGGTAACAAGACAGAACATGATGACAGAATTTATCATGAACTTGTCTTTGTACATCATTGGGAAATGACTGGCCCCCGCAGCCATCTTAACAACTCTACCCAAGTTATTGGAATGTGCAGTGACAACTCAGTGTGTAGAATGCATTCAGACACACAGCATTCTGCCCCTTCCTCTGTTATTTTTAAAAGGAGTTCAACTCTGTTTCAATTCCTGTCAACGGCACTGTCCACTGAAATTCACATCCTTTGTCATAAGAAACTTAAAAGTGGTCCTACAGAAATTCTTTCACAAGCTTCAATCATTTAGTCTAATATTCAAAACATGTTTGTGAAGAGCTGATGATGCTATGTATTAGCAATGGTTCCAGCATTTTATGTAAATCAACTCACCAAAAGCCACCTAATCAAGTTCAGATTGTCAAAACAAAAAATGAACTGAAAAGTATTTCATTGGGACACACTTATTGGAAATGTGCACAGTAGAACAGATGGACTTATCTGCTGTATTTCTTGTGACAGACAAAATGCCCATCACACATGCCCCAAACCTAAACATAATCCTAAACTCATCCTTAAAACAGAACATAAATTTATTCAAACGCCAAGCCAAAGGCCACTACTTGGATCATATTTCATTCAAACTCAATAGTTCACACAAATCAAATTCACCCAAAAAGGCTAGGCCAAATTGTTGCTAACCCTTCTGACTATGAGCAGATAACCCACTGCCTTCATCATCTGTTTGATGTCATTTTATAAAATCTCTCTCAAACATGGCATTTCATAGTGGGGTGCTTTTCTGCCACAATTTACACTAGCAATAAAGAAAAAAAAAGGACTTCAGGTCTTTACAAATCTGGCAAGAATTTGATAGCTGAAATGGGGCATAGCAAAGAAAGAGAGAACACTAATTTTGTCACAGCTAGCAGCTATTTTTAACTAATTTGTCACAGCTAGCAGCTATTTTTTATCACTGTGCCGTGTGATAGCATTACTAATTTTGGCTGAGGAGGTTGATTCAATATGTGCTTGGGATTCTGGACATTCAGCACAGTTTCATTTTCAGCATAAAAAAGAAATGACTTGTTAGAACTTAACAAGTAAACTACATCTAACCTATACAACTAACTTTCAGTTCAAGAATATACATACCAGTGGTGTCTCAGTATATCTGTCAAGTGTCCAGATTTTCCTCATACAATTTGTGGTTTTCAGACAAATCACTGGGGATTGAAGTCACTAAATAATTAGTCATTTGAGTTTGACTTATGCTTCAGAAAATGCATGCTAATGGAAAAATATTATTCTAGCAGCTTTCAAAGTTTATAAGAGCAATAAAATATGTCCCTGTTTTTTTGGCCCTTTCTCCCCCAATTATTTTTGGCTCTGTCCAAATTTCTTGCTTGAAGAGGTTAAGATGTGTGATCCCAGGCTGCATGCAAAGATTTCAGTAATAAACAGATATTAAAAAAATAGCACATTGGCTTCAGAAATAATACCTATAGCTTTGTTCTCTTGGCTCACAAATGTATGTGAAATACTGCAGCTACATAGCCAGAACCTCTCACTCTTGTAAAACATTTGCTGTCAGTGTTTGCTTGGCTGTATTAATGAAAGCATGATTGTTTTTAGTTCTCTAGACTTGTGATAGACAGGTAAATAGAAAGAAAAACATAATGATAGACAGGTACTCAGACAAAAAAGTAGAGGCACAAGTAACTTGTAAGGCAGTATCCTAGATGCTATGACCAAGACATGGACAGCATATGCAGTCCTTTTACTTGGCAAAGTTCAGAAGTCAGTAACCTGGTTTTAACTATAGTTTGTAGGCGAGTCCAAGTTTCATGAAGTAACATAAAATGACTAGTGTATAGCTCTGTGGTCTAGTTATTTACCATGCAATCTGTCTTTCTGCTATACACTTTAGCTGTTAAGCAGAAAAAGTTGTTGTGAAGCAATCTGAGATTGAACTCTGCTAATGACTTCTCTTCAGGGTAGATGTTGTGATCTAGTATGGAGTAGTGCTAGTCGTACATTAAAGCAAAATGACAAGTGTTGATGTTCGCTTCACTCTGCCATACTTCAGCGTGTGGTATGTTTCACGGAGCATATAAAGAGCACCATAGTACAATTTCACGGAAGTGAGCATGTATGTCGGCCATTAGGGACTGGGGGGGGGGGGGGGCAGTTCATTAACCAGAAAACCCCTGGTAGCTGCCTGGATGCAGTTTTCCCATGATCAGCTGTCACCTGAAGGGAAATGAATAGGCTTATGAACTAAAGGAGGGTTTGTGGCTCCTGGCAGGTGGAACAGAGGATTTAAGTGTGAGCTGTAGTTACTGTGATACATGGTTGGATTCCCTCAGCCCTTATTTGCCTACTGTGTCACCTTGAGTAAGTCACTTAACCAGGCATTGCTCCCAGGGCACCCCCTGAAAAGGGACTGCGTTTCTCATGGGCATGCCTGGTTGACAAATGGGTATTAGTTGACTGACTGCAAGGACAAATAGGTACACAAAAGCATCAACTCAGCTAAGCTACTGCTGTCTACAGAAGTAAATATATTCTTATTCTGTGATGATTACTGTTTTCAGTATTTACTCTCTTAAAGCTTTTGAACAAAGTTCTTTGTGTTTAATTTTATGTAGTTACTTAAACTCACATAAAGACTTGCAAAATTCTTTTATAGTTGACTAAATTTTCAAGTGTACACATTGCTCAGGGCAGCTTGAAAACAATGTGAACTGGAATATGAAATTAATGAAATAACAGAAACTTAATTGTTGATCAACATTTGATTTAGACATATATCAGTGTAATCAGAGCAGATCCAGACAGAACATCTTCTACAATATCATATGCAAAAAAATATTCACACTAAAGTCAAAAATTTGGTTTAAACAATCATGATAAAGTAATGCTATTGTGAAATATGTAGACATTGACACTGTGACAGAGTAGGTCTGATTCTCTTTGTCATAAGTCCAGTATTGGTGAAACGCAGACGGGAAATGCAGTATAGGTCAGCCTTCCCCTCACTTTAAAGAGATGTTGCCAAACTCCAAAAATGTACTCGCACGTATGTTCTCCTCCAATCATTAATGGTATAACAGTTATTCGGCTCATGAGATCTAATAGAATACATTATTGTTCATTAGGAAATGTTGCTACTTTTAATGACACATCGTGGTGCACTTAATTTAAATGTTATGGCAATGCATTTTGTGCATTTTGACCAGTGCCATGCTTACTGCAAAAGAAAATGCTGAGGACGTCATAGTCATGTACAGCAGCTGATACGTGAGATATCTACTTAGTTACTCAATATTTCAGTTCCTTAACTCTACTCTGATTGGCGTCTTCCATCCCTTTAGCCTCCTACCTCCACAAGCCAATTATGTGTTAATCCATTACCATGCACCACGTTATATTAAGGTGTTAAGCTGTAGTTTGTACTTATGCCATTATATTTCTGAAGCTGCAATCAAATGAGTAACATTACTGCAGAGTATATATACTGCTCATCTCTGTTTAGTTAGTTCTTAATTGGCTGTTCAGAGATTGTTATACTGTTTGCTGTAATCTGTATGTCCTGAATACATTAATTGCTTATATGTGTGGTATTGATTAAAATCATTAAGCTTGATGTGCTTACTTTTTCTTATAGCACGTCATTTCTGCATTGTTTATATATTACTTATTTTTTAATTTATATAATATATAGTGTAGATATACTTACTATGTCTCATCTGAATGTTGATGACAAAGTCCACCACAAAAGGTTGAGGATGCAGATGTCAACAGAGCACTATGCATGAACAAGGAAAATTCCCTTCAGATGTAAATTAAAAGTTTAAAAACAGAGAAAAGCATAATTTATTTTGCAGTGGAGCAAGCCCCCCTTCAACCTTCCCATGCTCCCTGCTAATTTTACATATATTCCCTTCCGAATCTCGAAATTCTTAAACATCGAACTTCATATGACCAAGACCATATGATCGATGTTTCAGGATATCGAAATTCAGAACAAATCCCAAAAAAAAAAAAAAAATTTAAATGTTTTTGCGGGGGGCTTGCCTCCTACACCCCCCACACCCCCGTTACTTAAATATTCCAACTCCGAGATTGTACTACAGAGAGGAAAAGGGAAATCTCCCATTCCGTGCTGTATGCAGATCTCCATTCACAATGGTGTGATTCTGAAAATTTGATCATATGGTTTCTGCCTTATGAAATTCGATCTTTCAGGATTTCGGCATTGTGAAGTGTTCCTATATATATATATATATATATATATATATATATATAATTTGTGTTTACTATCATTTCGAAAGGCAAAAGATTTGCCATTCGAAATAACGAAAAGTTAAACCAAAACAAAACATTTCCAGCTTACACAATGTTGCTCCAAATATGTGACTATGTAAATCAAACTCCTATATGACACATCACATTTTTGCAGGGGGGGCAAGCCAACAGCATGTCATTCGCAAAAATGATAGTAAACTGTATATATATATGTATATATATATATATATATATATATATATATATATATACGTATATGTATGGTTTACTATCAAAAAGTTGAATGTAGGTTCAGCGAACACAGAAAGTTGAACGGCATTTAGTCAACTTCCGTGTTGTCGAACATTAGGAAATCGAGAGTACATATCAGTGAATGCAAGTGTGCATTCTCTGATATGAACATGCGTAGTCACAGTACAGTGTGGATTTGGAAATGTATCCCTTTCATCACTGTAGTGCAACGTTTGAGTTAGAATACTTAATTTTCAGGAGGTGTGGGGGTGCAGGGGGACTTGCCCCCCTGCTAAAACGTGCATGACAGTGTAGGTGTTTAACTTACATTTCACCTACTTTGCCATCACTGTCGATATTCGACATATATGTCAAATGTGCTGAATTCAATCAACAGATTCGACATTTTAAGCTAATTAGTATGCAGGAAGTATGAGGTCATTTTCGAAGTATCAAACATTCATTTTTATGAACATCGAAATTTTGATAAGCGCACACGCACACACACACACATATATATATATATTTTTTTTAATATCGAAATGCCATAATGTTGACTTGCAGAAAATCGAGATGAAAACCACAAAACTTTACATTACCAAATGGTCATGTCACTATAATTTTTCACCGTGTAATTAAACACTTGACCAACAGTACATAAAAAAACAAACCGAAGCCAATAAAACCCACCCAAGTGGGCTACTTCACACCCACAACCCCTCCTAACTAAATATTTCAACTCTGAGATCATACTACAGGAGAGAAAAGGGCAAATTCACCATGTTGGCCAACTGCCTCCTTTCGCAGTGAAAAATGATGGTGAAGTGAATGTTCGATAAAGTTTTGTGTTTTTTGTCTGATGTTATGGCATTTTGATATTTTAAAGTAGACCCATATATGCACTCTGAGATAACACAATCCCTGGGGAAGGGACATATTCCCCAACCACAAAGATTGTTGATCTTGCTCTCCTTTCGGCCAAAGTGTGTCAACAAAACATAAATCAACATTTGTCAGTTTATAGCACACACACACACACATACACACACACACACACACACACACACACACGTATGTGTGTGTGTGTGTGTGTGTGTGTGTGTGTATATATATATATATATATATATATATATATATATATATATATATTTTTTTTTTTTTTATTTTATTCATTTTATTTTACATTTGTTAACCGGGATAGTCCAACTGGATGCATGTCCATTTTCAGTGGAGGCCCAGGGAGAAAAGCTCCAAAGAGACCTATAGTCAAGACATACAAACAAAATTCACAACATATTACAGTAAATACAATGACTATGTAGTTGAGCATGCAAGTCTATTGCAAAGACCTATACAATGATCTATACATTTGTAAACAACCATGAAGTATACTGAGTGCCAAAATCACACTGTGCATTTGATTGTAGTGTACTAAGGCTTTGCAGAGCTGTTAAGAGGCTATAAGTTTAATGCAAGAGTTACAGTATAATTGGAGTGAGACTGAAGTTAGTCTGGTGTGGAGCATGGACATAACCATTTGTTGTTGAAATGATTTTTGATAGACTTTTTACATTTGGATAGGGAAGATTCCAGGGTTATGGATGACTGCAGGGAGTTCCATATATTGGATATGTAAGATGAGTAGAGGGAGTCACCCGCATGGTTGTGGGATCTGGTAACTGTTACAAGTAATTTGACTCTCTATCGGAGTTGCCTAGGACAGGAATACTGCTCAATTAGGTTACTTAAAGAAGGTGTTTTGTATGGTTGGGAGAGCAGCTTGTGAGTGGTGATCAATTGATTATAGATTAGTAAATCTGGTAGTTCAAGCCAGTCCAGTTGTTTTAGGTTATGACGGTGATGGGTTCTGAAGGAGCTGCTGTTAACAAATTTGGCTATCTGATTATAGCAGGTTGTCATTTTGCTTGTTTCTGTTTTGGATAGATTGGTTTGTATTGGGGATGCATGCAGTAATGTTGAGAGGAGGTGGGTGCGAGCAATTGTGGTTCTAGCATTATGAATCAGGAAGGATTTGTGTTTGTAGAGACTACCAAGCTTTCTGTGAGTGTTTTTAATAGCCAGATTAATGTGTATATCAAATTTTAACTTATCAATGGTAACGCCTATTAGTTTTGTGTGGAATTCGGGTGTAATAAGGGTCCCATTTTTAGAGTGGATATTAAAGGTGGGGGTAAGACTGGTATTTTGTGAGTGGTGAAATAGGAGGAGTTTGGTCTTTATGGGCTTGAGTGTATGTATGTATGTATATATATATATATATATATATATATATATATATATATATATACATATTCTTGTGCAGGTGTTCTGTGTACCTTAAATAGTAAAAATTAAAATAGGTTTCTTCAAAATTTTGCTTTACAAATGTGTCTGGTAGGTTATCAAAGCTCTGATGTTAAACCTGTAATCCTATATTCAGTTCCTCAGTCTTTGTTTACCTGCTGTGTACGACTCTGAGCAAGTCCTTTTAAGCAGACAGTGCTTCTGGCCCTAAACCCAACTGAACAAACTAGCTAACAAAATACATTTCAGAAGTACTCAGTGCAGTAGTTCTCAAATTAAAATTTTCCTTACAGGACATTTTGCAAACAATTACTCCAAGGAATCATGTCAGTATATCAAAGACTGGTACACTGAATGTCAGAAAAATCAGTGCAAAAGAAATGAAAGGTTAGCAGAACAACGTTCTGACACTCCAATCACATACAAAGAACAAATGAAGGCATAAAAAGAATAAATGTACCAGAATAAGTCAAACTGCTAATAAACACTAAAATACATAAGTCCATCAAAAGTGTTTTTACAAGGGGGCATGGGACTTTATCCCCCAGCATCCCCCTTACTTAAATATAATTACATTGTATTGCATGCAGTGTGCTGATTATGCTCCAATATTTGGAACAAGACAAACCAGTTAAGCTGCAGAATAGTACGTCACCAGCACCCTCTGAGAAATTTGTTAAGGTTTGGTCCCACGCTAGGCTGTAAAATTTCCCTGTACTGATTAGCAAATGACAGCGGCAGAACAAAACATTTGTTTCTGCCTGCTTGTCTGTACCCTTGAGATGTCCTTAACGTCATGTACATACAAAAAAAAACTTAAGAATTACTTGAATAAATGGATTGTCTTCACCTGCATACTTTGAAGAATGTGAACACAAACTCAAATTTATGTTATGTGATGACTTCAAGCCTCAGTGGTTCTTCCAAAACCATATATTTTATGAGATGCAGACCAAAAATATGAAGCAATAATGCGTATATCCTGCAAAAATCTAGACAGTTGATTATATATATATATATATATATATATATATATATATATATATATATATATATTGATTATATATAGGCAAGTGTAAACATAATGGACTGCATTACACTACCTCTCTGACAGCACTCAAGTATTTTATGACTTTGAAAAACGGGATAACTTGTAGTGATTTTTTTCCCCTTTTAACTAGTAGTACATAGAGCCATACCTCTCAAACTCTTAGAGCAAGAAATCTGGACAAAGCCACATATAATGGGGACTAAAGGCCCAAAAATAGAGATGCTTTCTAAATATTGCTCTTGCCAACTTAGAATGTTGAGAGAATAACAGGTTTTGCATTAGCATGAATTTTCTGAGGGGTATGAAGTCTGAAACTCAAACATCTGCCATTATTTTCTGACACCAGTCCCCGATGATTTGCCAAAAAAAAAAAAAAACAGTTTTATGAGATACAGATTAAAAATATGAGACAAAAATCTGGACATTCTGCGAAAATCTGTACAGTTGAGGGGTATAAAGCTCCATTCACTAATAAGAATTATGATAGTTTCACTGATCATAAAACATTATCTGTTAACAACATGCATGCCAAGATTAACCTCTCAAGTTTTGCTCTTAAGGCAAATTTCATGGCATCCATGTCTTAAACGCATAATAATCTGGTTATGATTGACGACCCACTTAAAATCTTTTGTGTTGCATTACTGTAGGGAAGTGTGCCACACCACAACATTTGTTGTCCATAAATAGCTTGCTATGTTCCAAAATAAAGTAATTTATGTGCTTCAATAGAAAAGCACTTTGAAGGGAAGGTATGTCGGTGTCAGAAAGTTGTACAAAAAAACTGATCAACCGAGAATCAAAACCTTTATGTGCTGCAAGACGTCCCTGGACGTCAGGCAAAGGTGCTAAAAACTGACTAGAATGAAGAATTGAGGGGAGGAGGAAATAACCTTTTCCATTGCTTTTTTTCTTTTTTTTTTATTGGAATACTGCAATAGTGAGAACCATACCAGAAAAAAGGACATGGTAACCCCAAAGGGAAACCAAGTGGGTGGAGAATAGAGCTAGGGAAGAAATGAAGCCGACGACCACCGATGAGATAGAGATTGATTGTTAATGTACTGTACTGTATGGAGTTAAAATGGTTTAAAAAGGAAAAATAAAATCCCGTACATGCTCCCTTATTATATATATGTGTTGGCGTATGAAGTTGTAGTACTTCTGAACATTTTCTTATAGGACTGCAGTTTGCATGTTTACTTTTTATTTCTTTATGGGTGTTTTTTATTGCACATTGCATGCATGTTATGTGTACTACATCCTGCAGTACACTTTGTGTCACTGTATTGCTAAAGGTTTGTTTCCAGCAAGAGTGCTGTGTCTCCATGTTAGACAGGAGGGTAGCCTGTTATACATTAAGCCATGGTGTGCAAATTAAGTTTTAAGTGTGCAGCAAATTGCCCAGCAGACAGTAACCAGACATCCCACTTTCAAACATTTAGTGAAATTAAAAGATGAGAGATAAGGCATCAAAAAATGTAACCACGTCAAGAATGTAGGCCCAGCTAGACAATTATAGGTGTTTAACTTTAGAGCATGGCAAATCTTTTAATTCTGTATTTACTGCCATAGACCAGAGGTGTAAAGGTATGTATTAGGCCAGGTAGTAGTACTGGTGGTATAAAACATCAGAAGGGCCTGACTGCACCTGTGATAAGTAGAGTGGAAGAATACTCTGAGAGTTGTAAATTTCAATTATACCATTGCTGCAAGGCAAAATGTCAGACTTCTTAATATATTATCATCAGTGTCAGAAAGACATGCATAGACACAATCAACTGATGAGTGACAGAGCCCAGAGAATGGCAGATTGCAACTCGATCACCTTTTATGAGAACACAGAGCATTATCGCCTAAAGGAAATCCAAAGTAGTCAGTAACTATGAATAAAATCAAGAACACTGAGAAGTATCGTCTTTCATTTCCAAAGCCTAAGGCACTCCCAAGGTGTGGCGTTATGCTTGATTACCTTATGAGCGAATATCCAACATTGTTGCTCATTTCTTGCATTCCTACTGAGGAAAATACAAACTTAATTTGTTTTTCTACATTAACGTGAAGAAAAAATTAGCCACAGTTCTGATGGTAATCGAGAAACAAATAGTTATTGATGGCAAATCGAGAACAGTTAATTTTACAAAATCAAACTTGCAAGAAGTCCATGGCTCAGTAAAAGTCTTTCAACTCTTCATATAAGTTTGAGACAGGATATATGGTGCATATTCTACTCTGTGCAGATTTAATTAACTTTTAGAAGCCCTGAGTTATGCGTCCCATGTTGCTTATGACCTGTCAACTAATGCATGTGTGTTTTATACAAATTTAGATCAAGAGGAGTGAAGGCTAGGATTTCTTCCATGCATCTGCATTTTACAGTCCCAGAGAAGGGAACAAGGGTTTTTTTTAGAGGTTGCGGACGTTCAATTCCCAAAGCATCTGGTGCATGAAGAGCGGAATGTCTAACTTTTTTTTCCACACAAAATCCTCGCTAGTGCAAGTTCTATGTGTCTACAACCAGTGATTCATATGTTTTGGGAGATTCTCCAGTTTTCTTAATCTGTGACATTGTGGAGTTGGGGTATATATGTTTGTGGGTTATGGTGGACTTGCCACTAACAATGAAGGGTGCAGGGGCTTTGCCCTTGTAAATATTGGTTACAATTTTAATTTTTGCCATTTTGCGTATATGGCATTTTGCTTTTAATTTTTGAGGCCCCTCAGGTTTTTGTCACTTCAGGTTTAGTAGTGGAATCATGAGAAGCTTGTGTACATGTTTCATAAACTTACAGCGTGCTAAGTAAGCCAAAGAATTTACTGAACAGTTTAGTCACTGCCTGATCCTCCACATCTCACAGCTGGGTTCTGTCTGCTTTCTACAAGCAATGGAGAAAGCAAGACTTGCAGATATGGAGCATCTCTGACCCTACTCTACTAGAGATGGTCCATATCCATAAGTCTAACTCCTCATGCACTACCTGCTCAAAAGGCCTGAATCTAATATGCGACCTCAGCATAACTTTCTGGAGAGACAGATTTGTCTCTCAGAGGCTCCCTGTCTCTGGAATAGACTTCTCATACATGTCAAACAGAGCACCTCACTGACCCTCTTCAAGCACAACCTTGATGAGTGGATGGGAAACCACAAATTTGTCCCAGGGGTTCCACCTGTGTCCCTCACTGACAGAGGTGACAGATGCTGACTGAGGTTTCTTTTTTGGGGATAAAGTCTTGGCTAGGCATGTAATGGCCCCAGGGCCATTAGCCTAGTAACCTGTTCTATGATTCTATGAATGTGAATACCTTGCACTGTAAGTTCATACTGCTCAGAATTACTGTGATAATTATATACACAACGCTGAAGCTCATCTAACAAAAGAATTCAAAACTGTCATCACTGTTAGAGAAATACTTAGTAATAAACCAGTGAAACAGATCTCCAAACAATGCAGAATTGTGCCTTTTGATTCAAAAGATGGTCAGGGTTCGGAAATGGTCTACATGGCCAATAGCACTTTGGTTGCAGCGAATTGTGAATAAGAAGTCAATTGCAATGTAATAACCCTGGCTTGGTCAGCATTACCCCTCTACTAGCAGTGATATTTGTAAATAAGGAAAGTGTACAGCTTAAGAAAATTATTTTGGGTCATTTAAACACTGCTACAAATATGCTAATTCAATGTACAAGGTAGTAGTTTGATTTTAGCATGCTTTGAATGTCCTTTTATATGAACTGGAAGAAGCTGTAGGTGGTTTATGCACCATCTTTTCCTGATCCCCAGATAGTGGCCCATTTTCATAAAAGTATTCTGTCAGGAGTTCTGTGATGTGTATGAATATCAAGTACAGACTCACTTCAAATTCAAAATGTTTACATCAAAGCAGAATTCCAAGTGCAGTTTTTACATGGAAATTAAATCTCCCCATAATCTTCCATGCAAAAGGGCTTCATCCTATGTTCCTCTCCCTTACTGCAATCAGTGCTGTGATAACTGTATCTCATGAGAAAGAGAAATGTCTTTCATTCACAAGGAGTGTAATTTTTCCTGCAGTGGGGTTCAAGCTTGTGAGGTTTGTAACCTTTGTATTCTAACACTTTAATCTAGTGATTCATAATCTCTGATCACTGGGTTTGTATCTTGCAGCAATACATTTCTAGCTGGTGATCTCCAGCTGTTTTCTACTACTGAAATATCAGTCATCAGCTCATAAAGGGTATTTTGTCTTTCCAGTGGCACCCGCCCAACCTTCTTCACATATGGCTCTCTTATTGTGCTATAAATGACTATTTGCGTTCCAACAAACCCATCAGTTAATTTATCATTTTTTTTATTTCTGTGTTAGTTACATTGATGGCATTGTCTTCCTTGTAACCTGAATTTGATATTCCACTACAAAAATTATTGCAATTCATAATGTAGTTCTGTCCCTGGTCACCCCCATTGCTCCCCATCTTGTAACATGAGCCAGTACTAACTCGATGACCAGTCATTAGTTAAGCTGTTAAATAGTGCATAATATATGTACATTGAATAGAAGACTGCTATTCTGGCTTCCACACCTCCTGAGTTTGGAATGAGATGAAACTCAAGACACCAATAATTTCTGGGATAAAAAAATGTGAGAGGCAAATAATAGAGTAAAAAAAGAAAAAAAAGTTACAATATATCAAATAACTTTATAACAAATTAAATATCCAAGTTGGTTTTAAAGGCAACATCACTTTCATTTGTTCTGATACACTCAGGGATTGAGTTCTACTCTTTAATCTTTTTTGAAAGTCAGCTAAGTTATTCTGCTTTGTCATTTGTGATCTTTATTTAACCAAAACACTGAAATAAATCCAACTTGATTGAGACCTTGCAAACATTAATTATTTATTTTACATTTGTTTACTGGGAATATTTGACTGGACATATAGGTCCTTCAGCGGAGGCTCAGGGAGAGAAGTTCCTAATACAGGTGAAAATGACACAGTCCCTTTTATAGCTTAATGAAAACAAATCAGGATTTACCAACCTTTCTGTAAATTGCAAATTTGTTATATCTTCTAATTTTTTTGTAAAAGGCTAGACATGAGAGAAAACCAAGGAAAAGCAACATAACACTGTAAGCCATAACATGTAATTACAAGAATATTAGCAGAATCCAAGATCTGCTGTGCCACCAGTACTTATAATATAGTAAGAAGGCAGTTTGTGGCACTGTTACTGTGCAGATATAATATATTTAATATAACAGACTGATCAGGAATGTGGCAGATGGAAATAAGTTTTAAAGTGACCACCAGGAGGATAGGCTTCATTTTAAAATGCCCTGAACTATGACCATAGTGGGCAGCAGGAGTTTGTACTGGGTACAGACATTTACAAATATGGCAGTAGTCACTAATAGCTTAGACGGGGCATATCTTTCATTGACCGTTGCATCTTGGGTGCTTTAATACAGATTTGCAATCCTTCTATGCTTTCTCTGTGCATTACATCTTACATAAAGTCCACAGGAAAAAAATACGTAAGGGATGGCCTGCAAAAAAAAAAAAAAAAAAAAACTGTAGGAAAACATATTCAGGAATTGGGATATTGATGAAAAACAAGTCTTGCCATATTTATTTTGGAGACCCTAATCATTTATTCCACTACAGGCTTACTTTAGGCATCCTGGCAGGGATCATATGAATCTGGCTTTCATTCAAAATGTTATCTGTGGAACACAAATTAGGCTATACTCTTTTGTGACTTTAGGCCTTTGAAATTCACTTAAAGATAAATCAGTTTTACCAGAAGTGTAACTGAATGCCATACTGTACTATCCTCATGCTCTTTAAGTTTCCTAAAACTGAAAAACAGTTTTCAGTGTCTAGTTTAGTAGCAGTACAAATCAGCACATTAAAGACTTGAAGGTGAGCACAGATTTAACAGCTCTGACCAAGGCTATTGCAAACCTGATATTTAGTTAGACAATTCATTACAATGGCTAGCCAGATGAGATTATACTGCAACAGGAGCTCATTCAAAATGAATGGCTGACCTCAGCTGAAGCACAAACTGAATTAGACATACTGGACTATCTTCTGTCACCTTTCACTGTTTCTATCTTCCTTTCCATTTTGCACTGCAGACACATTTATTTTCAGGCTTCACATTTGTTTTAGGAGTCATTTTCCCAGCTGTGCTTAGTCTGCATTTTAATCCCAAACCACAGTGCATAATGTCCTTGCAGAAGACTGAACATCCCCAGTTGTTTTATCACAGTGCATTAGGATGTTACCAGCTGAAAGCAGATGATTATGCTTGAGACTCGTCATCAGACACAGCTCTACTTTTAAAAAACTACATTTAAAAAATATATATCTTTATACTTTTATTTTATCTTTATTAAATTTTGTGAATCCCTGTATCGGACAAAAATTAGTTTCAAGTGGAGATATTTTATTGTGTATATTGATGCAGCTGTACTACAAGCCAACAGATGGATTTATCAAACCTCTTTTGGGTGGTAGTCCTGTGTTTTTTCATCTCCCCATATCTATCATAATTTTGTGCATTCAGTCAGATACCAAAATGATGTCTAGGAGCATCGTCTTTCTCAAATTAACAACAAAGCTGTATTTTATTAAGTATTTGGTTACCGGGAAATTCCAACTGGGATGACTGGCATGCCCCGTTTTAGCAGATGCCTGGGGAGAAATTCTCCACATATAAATGTAAGTTACAAATACAATTCATTTATAAAGAAATACAAAGATATAGAGATACAGATATTTAACCGTAACAACAGATATTAATTTAAGATTGTTTAACATATTTTTGGGGGAAAATAGTTTGCGGCGTGAAAAAATTTGTTCAGGAATGAGGGGAGAGAAAATAATATTGGAGAGAGATGTGTGGTAGGGGAGAAGTGTGTGGAAGCCGCTATGATAAATGGAGGCAAGGGAAAGCATTTAGTCAGGAATGTAGTGGAAACAGAGCCAGGTTTTACAGAGATGTTCTTTGATAGAATGTTAAAAGTTATGAAGTGTTGTGATAAGTGTAATATGGAGTGGAATATTGTTCTAGATTTTAGCAATCTTAGTTGGTGTACATTGAATAACCTGATGTATTACTGGACCTGGTGGTTTTAAGGAGAGACTGGTTGCTATATATCTTAAAGATCTTGTGGTGGATTGGTACTGTAGGGTGTTTTTGAGGTATGTAGATTGGTACTGTAGGGTGTTTTTGAGGTATGTAGAGTATTTCTGAAGTCTAAACAGTTTTCATGTTGATAGGGAAGTACTATAATTACAAACAGCAACTCTGCCACTAAACAGAAAAGCACAGTTTAATCCACACTTAGTGCCTCGGCAGACAGCCTTCCAAGAGTAAAAATATGACACATCATTTAAATGCACATTCATCTTAATTATACAATTAATACACATTCATCTTAATTATACAATGAAAACACAAATTAACAAGAATTGATGACATATTTCCAGTTGCATTCCTTGTTAAGACCAAATGATTCCAATGTATTAAATTTCAGAATAAATAGTTTCTTTTTGTAATAGTTTTAACATCAATGCATTCACCTGAAAAAAGAGAACAACTCACAGGGGATGTGTGTTGGAACAAGTTTGCTTATTTTTGGGTGAATGCGTTGATGTTAAAACAAAACTATTGCAAAAATAAACTGTATTTATTCTGAAATTTAATACATTGGAACCATTTGGCCTTAACAAGGAATGCAACGGGAAATATGTCATCAATTCTTTTTAATTGAATATAATTGTTTTAATTGAATAATTGCATAATTAAGATGAATGTGTATTTAAATGGATGTGAGTCATGAGTCTCTTTACTCTTGGAAGGCTGTCTGCCGAGGCACTAAGTGTGGATTAAACTTTGCTCTTCTGTTTAGTGGCTGAATTTTTCTTTATACTTTGACTTTTATCTGTTGGAGATTATTATTCTGTATGGCCACGGATCTTACAAATAATTTGCCCCATATTATTTGGGAAGACAATGTTGAAAATAGTCGGTCCACAATGGAATAGTATGTTTTATATCTGGGTGAGTAGATACCTAGACTCACAGATACCCAAATAATTTTTGGGA
The DNA here is from genome assembly GCF_019279795.1 of Protopterus annectens. Taxonomy (NCBI): domain Eukaryota; kingdom Metazoa; phylum Chordata; order Ceratodontiformes; family Protopteridae; genus Protopterus; species Protopterus annectens. Next base: position 130,525,635 of record NC_056743.1, on the reverse strand, counting down.
GAAACGTGTTGGAAAGAAGTCTGCTTATGGATAATCTGTTTGTCTCTGTGGGTTCTACAGGTTCTGCGTCTTTACCAGCTGAATTGCAGGTTTACATAAAACCAGTGTGCATTTCAATATTTTGTGCCTGCAAAGGTACTTGACTTGAACATTGTTCCCCATAGATGAAGAGCTTTCTAGATTCCTCCTACCCCTTTTGACCCTGATAATGAAGAGGATAAGGTTTTCAAAAAAATGCTGGGTGATTGCAGCCCACTAATGCTCCATGGAGTTGGATCCGCATACTTGTTGAGAGGGATCAGCTAAAACAGAAAAAACTGAAAGAAGTACTTACAGTCAGCACGGAGGTCAATAAACATCTGAGCACTTCAAATGCAGATGCTTTGTTAATGGACATTAATGAGAAACTGCTGCAATATGAAGGTAGTTTTGTGGAGAGAGAGAACAAAATTAATTGATATTAAAAACTATTAGCTGGATAGAGCGTTTCTTTGGAAATGCAAGTACAAAGAGATGACATCATCATGTCCAGGGAGGAAAAGTTTCAAAGCACTGTCTGTCTTTTTTTCACTACTTCCTAGGATATGGAGGTAACCACAGAAGGAGATAGTGAAGCAGAAAATTATCCCACGTTACCAGCAGCCCAGAACCCAGTGGAACATAACCGCTTTCAGAATAGCGACCAATATAAGGGTAAGAAAAGGGGTAGGAATGACTGGGGACAGGGTGGAAAGTTTGATAAACAGTTGTTTGAGAGGAATAACAACAAAACAACCAGATGGAACTAATGTTCATGATAGTACCTCTGGTACTAATGACTCTTTAGTACTGAATTTGTCAATCACTGATATTTCGGAGAGGGTTATTTTAGTGCTCAATTTGGGGCTGAAATATATCCTCTTAGTATTACTGAGACTGCATGTCCTTAAATGTAACTTTTTCCTTTTGGTAGAAAGTTACATTTATTTGGACTATTTTAATAAACAGGTTGATAGCAACAATGTAAATGTGGACGACAGTTTGAATAGCTCCTGTTATTCGTGTGTGTCTGAGCAGGATGGGTTGGGTAAATTGGATGATGTTTCCTATGTTTTTGAGTCAATCAATGCATATAGTCCTCTTGATACTAGTAAAATTCAATGTAGCTCTGTTTATACCACCATACACTAATGAGAATATACAAAGTTGTATTTCTGTTTTAAACTATCATGCTGAGAATATGGTTGAAATGTGCAGTTAGCAGAAATTGCATGTGCAATATAATTTGTCTAAGGAGCGGTAGGTAGCCTTTAAGAAATTGTGTGAAGACAGAAGGTTGATAGTAAAACCAGCAGATAAGGGGAACCAAACAGTGATTTTAAATCCTGAACAGTATGCTGAGATTTGTTTTAACATTTGAATGATGCTAATGTGTATGAGAGATGTGATTTAAACAATTATGATTCAGCAATGGAAAAGTATTCTGTTTTGTTAAGTAAAGGTCTGCGGTTAGGATACTTTAAGGATGATTTAGATAGAAAATTTAGCATTACTAATTCACATTTGGCATTATTCTATAGCCTAAAGCACACAAAGACTTCAGTAATTTAAGTGGCCGGCATATTGTCTCTGCAGAGAGGTATTTTTAAAAAAATGCATTTTTCTACATGAATTTTCAAAACCTTATGTGATAAAAATTGCCTTGTATATAAGGGATAGTCAGGATTTTTTTGAAAAAATTGCTGATGTATATAAGGGATAGTCAGGATTTTTTTTGAAAAAATTGCTGATGTATATTGGAAAGACTGTATGTATTGGGTGAACTTAGATGTTAAAAGTCTTTATACCAACATTAGATGTGATATAGGGGTACAGGCTTTATTTTATTTTTTAGATGTCCCTGTGTCATGTTATTGAACTGATTTTTTTGTCTTCAGAATATAATGGAGACATTTTTCATCAGTTACAGGTTATGGCCATGGGGGCAGCTTTTGCCCCCATGTATGGTAACATAGTGATGGCCAAATTTGAAATAGATTATATATAAAACATTCTTTTTTTTAAAATCGCAAGTAGTTAAATATTTTAGATACATTGATGACTTAATTTTGTTATGTGATGGTGATTTTTTGCAGGCTTGGTCTTTTGTACAAGATACACAAGTAAATAATTGTTTACAATTTGATGGCATACAAATTGGAAAATATAAAACTTTTTGGGATATTGATTTATCAGTTAGTATAGATGGCATTCTTTGTACCTCTATACATAGAAAAGAAAATAGTGGACATTTGTTTTGTATGGTACTAGCTGTCATCCTATACATTTAATGTTTATGCTACCTTATAATGAATTTTTATACATTAAAAAGTTATGTAGCATGGATAGTGTCTTTGAAGAAGACATATATAATTTGGTGGACATGTTTATTAGAAGGGGCTATGATAGAAAAAAATGCATTAGAATCTAGGTTAAATGTAATAGCAAAACATTTTGATACCCCTATTACTAATAATACATGTCCTTCAAATCCTGATATTTATTAATAGTATAAGGAAACAACATAATCGAACTAGAAACACTGGAAGAGAAGTGTATTTTGTTACAACATATAATGTTTTGACTGATAAGATAGTGAAGTAGGTAAAACAACACTGGCCCATGCTACTACTAGATAAAATCTAGTAAATATCCTTTTAGATCATGTAAAACTTTCCTACAAAAGGGGAAGAAATCTGGCAGACATGGTTGTTAACTTTATGCCACCAGAAAATATTTTGCATAACACTGTTCCCCCCATATGTAGGAACAATGGCTTGTAAACATTGCTCTATTTGTGATTATACTGTGGGACATTTTTCAAAAATTAATGGTGTTAAATTTTACCTGAGTGGGAACTATACATGTAACACCACAGAAGTCGTATATGTATTGAGATGTTCCTGCAATTTATTCTATATTGGAGAGATGGGCCGTACTTTAAAAAAAAATGTTTCCAAGAACATATCAGGGATATAAAAAATAAAAGATTAGATAGCCCATTAGGGGTGCATTTTTTAGAATTTCATTGGGGTAATCCAGATTGCCTTAGGGGCTGTGTGTTGCAACAAGTTCACTTATTTCTGAGTGACTTTGTTTATGTTAAAACAAAACTTTTGCAAAAAGAAACTGCATTTATTCTGAAATTTAATACATTGGAACCATTTGGTCTTAACACAGAATGCAATTGGAAATATCTCATAAATTCTTGCTAATTTAATTTGTTTTAATTGTATAATTAAGATGAATGTGTATTTAAATGGATGTGAGTCTTAAGTTTTTTTACTCTGAGAAGGCTGTCTGTCGAGGCGCTAAGTGTGGATTAAACTATGCTTTTCTGTTTAGTGGCCGAGTTGTTCTTTGTACTTTAGCTTTTATCTGTTGGAGATTATGTACTACAATTAATTGAAAGTAAGTGAGTTGTTTAGGGAGTTCCAGCCATGTAATAGCTTTGAAATATAGGCAATGATGAGTGTATGAAGGGTGATTTAAAGAAAACTTGGGTATCTTATTGTAACATGTGCGAAGTTTGCATTTTAAGTTAGAATTTAAGGTAGTTAAAACTGGTGAGGAATAAAGTAATAATGGTCGTAGGTAATTGTATGCTATGTTTTTTTTTCTGGTGTCATTAATGTAGTCTTTGAATCTTTACAATGTTTCTAGTTTTTTGATGTGTGTTTTTGATAGCATATGTTATATGCTGGTCAAATTTTAGGTGGTCATTTATACCTCCTAGAAGTTTTGTTTGGGTTACTAGTCACAGTTGGGTATTATCATATGAGGTAATTAAAAATAATCATTTTAGTTGTGAGTTATTTTCAGTGGTAAAAAGCATAACCTTATTTTTTTAAAGTTAAGAAGAAGTTGGAAATTAAATGGCTAAGAACCAAAAAAGAGTCCAGAGTGATTTTCTTTAGAAGTGGGGGGTGGGGATGGGGACTGAGCATATCAGGATAGTGTCCTCTGCATATTGGATGATAGTGTCCTCTGCATATTTGATGATAGTAGTAGCTTTGAAGAATGTGTGAAGTAAATTTGTGTTAAAGTTGTCTTTTCACAGGTTGAAGCTTGCCTGAAAGATAGTTGTGGAACCATGCTAGAACCAGTTGAGAGAGATGTAGAAAAGTGAGCTCTGGTAATAGTTTTTGATGTGGGACTGTGTCAAATGCTTTAAATAAATCAAGTTAGATGGAGGAGACCAGTTTTCCATTGTCTCTTTCTAGTTTGATCTTGTTAGTATAGCTAAGAAGAGCAATAATTATACAATGCTTAGGTCGGAATCCATGTTGAGTGTGTTTGTAATTAGATTAGTAGTTGTGATACAGTTCACTAAATGAGAGTGGATGTACTTCTTTAAGATCCTCGCTAGAGGAGAGAGACTTGCTATGGGATGATACTTAATACTGTGGATGTGCCTTCTGTATGTAGGGGAATAATGTATATTTTCCAAAGAGAGGGAACTTTACTTTCATAGAGCAGTTAATAAGTAATGCTAAGGGATATGCGATTGAATCTGCTAATGCTGAGTTATTCTCCGGGTAGATTTTCAGCTGCTGAGGTGGAAGGTTTTAGATTTAGGGTGTTTTTATGCTAGAAGTTGGGATGGGTTGAAATAAGAAATTGTTATTATGACTAGTAAGGAAAGAGAAAGTAGTGGGGATGATTTTGAGTAGATTTAGTATAGATTGGATAAAGTGGGAGTTAGACTTCTTGGCTATGGATTCTCAGGTGTTGGTTTTAAGTAGAGGTGTGGTAGTTTGTCCTGGTTTAAGAAGTTTATTTATCGATTTGCAGAAATGCTTAGGGTGATTTGATGTTTTGGTTGAAGAGTGAAGCAGTAGGTCAGTTTGTAGATTTCTAAGTTCTCTAAATTGATCATGGGCAAATTAGGTTTTATTGTGAGATCTTAGTTTCCATGCTCTGTCTCTTTGTAGCATTAGTTATTTTGTTTGTTCTTGAAAGCACGGCACAAGGGTTGCTTCTTGTTCATTCTGTCTTGATAGGGGCCTGCTGCTCTGCTGTGTTTAGAAAAGTTAAAGTAAAAGAACTGGCAGCATCATTAAGTGGAAGAATTCATAGGGGGAACCAGTCAAAGCTTTTCAGTGTTTCATTAAATGTGTCTTTGGAGAAGAAAGTAAGGTTCCAAACTTTTTTGTAAGTTTTTTTGTTGGAGTTTTGATGGTGTCTAAGGATCAAAGTGGGGAGTTGTCACTAAAGATATCAAGCAGGGTGCCAGATGTTATTTTGGTTGGTTGTCAGTACCCAGTCTAGGGTGCTTTCTCTGCCACTTTTTATCAATTCTTGTGGGGGTGTTTATAATTTGGGTGATGCTATAAATAAAGATTAATGGGGTTGCGTGATTGGAGTTGCATGTTACCCAATTTTTGATAATGTCACCTAGAATTATAGTCTCTTGAGACACGGCTGTCAGGCCAGGTTAGTACTTCTCAGTTATACCACTATTCTTACCTGATGTGATGCCCATGCACTGGCCCAGCAATCAAGGAACCTCAATCCTCACCACTAGCACCAGTGAGGGGTGTCCACATAGGGAAAGGATAATAAATACACACACAGTAAAGCACAGTTTCCCTTAAGAGCACACATAATTCACAGTCAAGTTTGGGGCTGATTTCTCCCTTTCTCTCCATGTCCCCCATAAGGCTCCCCACTGGCACAAGCTATAGGTTCCATATTTCAGCCTAGTGGGCAAGCTAAAACCTCTAGCACCCTCTGTCCAACCAGTGCTTTGTGTCCCTGCCCAAGTAGCTGACGCACGCACACTTTGAGATAAGAGTTATATACAATCACACAGACACTCTTGGGGAAAGGCAGGCATAGGTTCCCCAGCTGTTCCCCTTTTTCCCTGACTATACAGTAAAAATCACTGCCACTGCCCACTAATATTTATCAGCTACCAAAAGGCCCTTATGAAAGGGTGTCCAGTTATACTGTGCAATATTATCATCCAAATGGTAAGTGTAACTGAGCAGTTGAGGCTTACTGGAGTGGCTTGGCCAGCATCACTAAATACATGCAGTGTACTCTTAGAGCATAAATTATCTCTCCACAAAACAGCCACAGTTGAAAGGTTTAAAATATTTAATAATAAATCATAAAAACACAAGATACCTGTTGCTACATAGTGTTAGTAAACATCACAGAGAAATACTTAAAATAATACAGTAAAAAAGTTCTGACATCAATACAGAAAAAAAACTAATCTAATCGTCCTAGTTCCTAGCTATATCTAAGAGAAAACACAGTTCTAAAATAAACTTGCATATAAAGGATAGGCAGTGATGGATGGTCTCAAGACAAAAGTTCAAATACTCTCATTCTTTCTGTCCTTAAATTGATAGCACAGTACCACTGATTCATTTCAGATTACATCATTTTTTTCTGGTTTCAAGGCTAATAAACTCAGAGGTTAATAGCCCTTTTGATCTTTGCAGCTGGTAAGGAAGCCAGAGCAATAAAAGAAATTATACATGTAAATTCCAGCCATTAACTCTGGCCTCAAAACAATTGGCAGAATGCCTCCCTCTAGACATCTCTTCTGCAAGTTTTAGATCAAAGAATTTCACAATGCTTGACTTATCAGCTTTCCTACAGCAGAGTATACTGTTAAATTTTTTCTAGTTCCACATCCAATACAGTCTTTTCACATTTAAGAAAACAAGCCTGTGGTTTATATTAATATTTACAAATTCTATCTAGCTAGGTTGGCAGCCTTCACCTATCTTCACACCTGGTGGTACATAAACTGCTGAAATACATAAAGTTGTGTTTATTTATGATAAGTTGAGATACTACAAGTTCTGCAGTGTAGAAAGAATGAATTTTCTTTGGGTATATAGTTATATCAAACATGTTTAGATAGAATGGCTATACCACCTGCTCACTTTTATCTATCTAGTATTAAACTGTTGTAACGGGGGGGGGGGTTATTTTTAGCCAGGCATCAGTAATAATGAGTATTTCAGGAGAGCAGAGTCTGTGGAGGCATAAATGTCATGGAGTTTATTACGGTTTCTCACATTTACATTTAAGAAGGGGATGCTAGAGTTTCTATTTGGGAAAAGAGGGTGGTCTTTCTTGGTGTTTGTTGGAGGAAGGTTGGAGGATTGGTTGATCTAGATTAGACCTGGGCTGAGACTGATATCGCCTGAGAGGCATACAATTTTGATGATAGGATAATACTGTGTGGTCACTGCTGTTGGCACTTGTGGTTATTTTGGTTTGGGATGAGAGACCAAGTTTAGGCAGTGAATAGAGAGTAATACTTGTGGTACAGTTCGTTTCTAGGTATTTGTAGTAGAAGTGACTATGTGGAGTGGATTGGAATTTTTTGTGAAATATACTAAAGTGGTTTGTTTTACTTTGAGATTGAGTAAAAATAGTGTAGGTAGAAGATTCGTGTTGCTAAAGTAATGATTGATTGTGCTGAGATAGTACTGATAGTAGAATTAGAGTAGTAAGGAGGAAGATGCATATCACAAAGGATTCGTTAAGCTGTGAGCTGTGTCAATAAATGGATGGATATTTATTGGCTAATATAATAGGAGGTAGAGTAAAAGGAAGTATCAATGTAAGCTATGTGGTGGTGGGTTCGAATTGGGGGTAGGATAGGTGGATGGAGCAGGCTACACCCATGCCATAATTAGTGGGATCACCCAAAATAAGCTAGATATGCTAGGAGCATAGTAATATAGCTTACTGTTTGCAATGTCCAATTCAAAATATATTATGGTAAAAGAACATTAAAAAATAATCCTGCTGCTGATTCAATTGTTTTATTTTTTGTTAAATCTATTACTTCTACTGGAATATATACTGGAGTTAGAGATGGAATAGATAGTTGAGAAACATTTAGAAATGGTAAGAATGCAGGAGAAAAGAGTCCAGTTTTCCAGCAGTTAAGTAATATTAAATTACCCCAAAAAACAGCCTAGATTGAATCTGTTTTTTGAAAGAGATGCAGAAGGAACCTCATTCTTGGTGTGAGGTAATCAGAATGATATAAAATGTCACTGCAAAGGGGAGTTTCAGAGTAAGTTTTAAGTGCTTCCTTTTCATAAGTAGTTGACTGTAGGTACAGAAAAGTAGTAGAGTGGGAAAGTTTAGGACTATAAGTAAAGGCTGAAGTAATTCAGAGAAGTTTTACTCCTGATAATTAATATTATACCATCAATCTCTCTACTTAACAACATATCAATTATTTAACATTTTCTTATACTAGGATCAATTTCATTATGAATTCATAGTCACCCATGGTCTATGATGTTTGCAGATGGCATTGTAATATGTAATGAGAGTAGGGAACAGGTTGAGGAGACCCTGGAGAGGTGGAGATATGCTCTAGAGAGGAGAGGAATGAAGGTCAGCCAGACTAAGACAGAATATATGTGTGTGAATGAAAGGGAGTATAGAAGAATGGTGAGGATGCAGGGAGTAGAGCTGGCAAAGGTGGATGAGTTTAAATACTTGGGATCAACAGTTCAGAGTAATGGCGAGTATGGAAGAGAGGTGAAGAAGAGAGTACAGGCAGGGTGGAGTGGGTGGAGAAGAGTGTCAGGAGTGATTTATGACAGACTAGTACCAGTAAGAGTGAAAGGGAAGGTCTAAAAAAGGGTAGTGAGACCAGCTATGTTATATGGGTTGGAGACAGTGGCACTGACAAAAAGGCAGGAATCAGAGCTGGATGTAGCAGACTTAAAGATGTTAAGATTTGCACTGGGTGTGACGAGGGTAGACAGGATTAGGAATAAGCATATTAGAGGGTCAGCCTAGGTTGGACAGTTTGGAGACAAAGGCAGAGAGGATTGATTGCATTGGTTTGGACATGTGCTGAGGAGGGATGTTTGGTATATTGGGAAAAGGATGCTAAGGATGAAGCTGCCAGGTAAGAGGAAAAGAGGAAGGCCTAAGATAAGGTTTATGGATGTGGTTAGAGAGGACATGCAGGTGGTTGGTGTGACAGAGCAAGATGCAGAGGACAGGAAGAAATGGAAACAGGTAATCCGCTGTGGTGACCCCTAACTGGGAAAAGCTGAAAGAAGAAGTCGTCACCTTTATCAGGTCTATATCAGATTGTCGAATGTTTAAGACTTCGAATCACTAAACATCGAACACTGGTGATTGAAGTATTAAATGTTCAAATCGCTATAAAAACACTCCTAAAAGAAAAACAAAAAGGTGTAAGCAGGGGGGCAAGCACCCCTGCACCCCAACACACCTCCGCTATTTAAATATACCAACTCAGAGATCGTGCTACGGTGTAGGAAATGGACATCTTCCATTTCCGCACTGTATGTATTGTACTGAAGTGCGATATTGGAGTTGGTATATTTAAGTAGCGGGGGATGTGGAGGGCTTTCCCCCCTGCTTTTACAGCCTTTAGGTTTTTCTTTTTTTCTTTTAGGAATGTTTTTATAGCGATTCAAACATGTAATACTTTCTACATCTCTCTCAACTGGTTCTAGCATGGTTCCACAACTATCTCTCAGGTAGGCTTCAACATGTGAAAAGACAACATTAACACAAATTTACTTCACACAGTCTTCAAAGTGTTCGATGTTTAGTGATTCGAAGTATTAAATGTTTGACAATCTGATATAGACCCACCTTTATCAAATAACACCAAATAAAGTCAGTTGAATTGATATACAACAGGTTAAATAGCTTCAAAAACAGTGATTAGGCTAGTGTCAGTTATATCAACAAGTCAGTGTCTCCGTCACTATATCACACCATTTAAAAAGCATTAACAAAATAAATTTTAACAATAACTTTATGCCTTAATATTGAGTCATAAGAGTTTGATTGCAGTTTTGTTTGGTTCTGTTTTCTATACTACAAGCAGACTGTTATTAATGCACAACTCGCTCATTTCAGTAAGGTACATTACGTTATATTTAGCATTTGGTGCTTGCTTTAAATGTTCCTAGGTGTGAGATGAATGGGCGGTAGCAGAATAAACATTTGTATTGTAAGAAATATGGGATTCCATTTCATTTGGTTTATACGTTACATGAACAACAATGATTTGGCTTTCTAGTTAGCAGATATCGACTAACCTCAGTAACTATTAACAAATGAGCACAGAAAACGGAGTTCCAGAGGTTTGCTGTTATATCTTTGAGATTAAAGATTGTTTTTTGCTTGCATGCATTGAGTATTCAGCACTCATAAAGGTAAAGCATGTTTCAAATAGAGTGTGTGTGTGTGTGTGTGTGTGTGTGTGTGTGTGTGTGTGTGTGTGTGTGTGTGTGTGTGTGTGTGTGTGTGTGTGTGCAAATTTGAAAATTACACACAAGTCTTCTGTCATTATATGATGACTTTACCATGAAAGTCTTTTGGCATATGCATTTTGTCTGATATTAATATTTTCAACATCCCATTATAGAGACTGGCATGTATTTAATTAGATGGTTATGTTTGTTCTTCCCACATGTACATGTCTTCATTAGATCAGTGGATTTTCATATAAACTTGGTACTGCGTGACAGAATTTAGTTCCTGTATAGTATGTTCACCTATAACCAGTGATCAAAAGGGTTACATGAAAAGTATTACCTTACTAACAGTATGTATGTAGTACTTGGGCAGATTATGTTAATTTTTGCAAGAAGTGAATCAATTCCATTGGTGTAGAAGGATAAAACCTTAAACGTAACCCAGGCAACCCAAGTCTGACTGGCAGTTTGGGCACTTGCTGGAGTTAGCAGTAGCATAAAAAGGAGAGATGTGATATGGCTTTGTCAGCTTGCCTCTGGAGAGGAAGGCATGGGAGTGCATGCTAGGGACCCAAATTATTGTAATTTAATCCCTGGGGGAGACTGCAGAGAACACTGGATTGTTTGCTTCAAGGAAGAGAAATGACTGATTTGAGTTTTACATCATTTCATATGTGATTGTTTATTTTGTAATTAATAGACACAGATTGAACAGTCATAATATGGTAAGTAACTGAGTGTTTTGCAATAGAGGAGGGCAAACCACTGGGATATTTAATTAGCCCATAAGATTGTTAGTACAAATGTTTTATTTGTGTAAATGTAAAAAATAGTGATCTGACAATTTTGTCAATTATCTTGTATGGTAGGTGTAGAGGCATGTGTTGTGAAAGGAAGGTAAAGCCAGATGTCATGAAATATGTTCAGTACCCCTCACTGTACAAGATCTAATGTATACCAAACATGGCCATGCCCCCCTCCCCCTCAAAACGCACACATACACACAGGCATTCCATTCTTATGACCGGTTTTCATTTTGTGACTAGCATTTTATTCCATTTTTTTTTAACTTTGTAAGAAAATAATTTGAGTACAAAAATATGACAATTGGGAAACATATTTCATATTTTTGCCAGTTTTTCATAAAAATACAGTGTATGGCTGTCAAAAAAGTGTCATATTGTACACAGTTGTATGATGAACAACTTTTGTACCCTAATAAACCTATTTTACCATTTTTTAACTTTCATTTTGTGGGTTTACAGTATCTGCCCCCTGGTTCTCCCTACCAGTACTCAGCTAACTTGTTCCTCCATCAGGCCAAGAGGCATCCTAGCCATTTGTTTCATGGTGGGTGGACCAACATTAAACTTCTAGGACTAGGCCAGTTTGCTTATCTTATAGACTATTGTATCTCCACACAATTGGCAGAATAGAAAAAATAGTCATAAGTGTCATTGAGACTCGGTGCATATAAAGCAATAAAACTGATAATGTGCATACATTCTTTCTTATTGAGAATAGTTTGAACATCACTCAAATAAAATATTTTCCAATGTGGTCAGACATAATAAATAAAAAAGTCCACGCCAGAGAGTACTAGGGTATGTTTATATAATGTATTTCACTTGCAATAATAATGAATAAGATTCATGAATAAAGAGATTCTCTATTTGAATGCTCACAAGCTTTGACCTAAATATAAGTACACTGCAAGTACATATTCCCATATAAGTAATGCTTGCAGTGCTGCATATTAATAAATGTCTACTAATACAGGTCCTATTACTGACAACAGAGATAAAGAATTTGGTTTTATCTATATGTTTGAACAGATGACGGTTCCTCCAAGGAAAGAAACCCATTGTAAAGCTAGTACTGTATGTTTATTACTCATGATTGTTTAGGCTTTGGAGAATATGTAAGTACCCTGACTGTGTATGGCATGGATACCCAAGTTTTACTCAGTAGATTCAAACAAGGGGCTACAATACATCTGTTATAAAGACGGCACACTTAAGAGCAAACGCGCATTCCAGAGCTGATTTGTCGTCTCACTAACCCACTAGCTGTCATGATTTGTTTGAAAATCAACCTACACTAATTAGATTAATAACACTTACAAGATTAAACAAATGATAAAGAAACAACCTGCAAAAAATATAAATTCTTTGTAAATATTGTAGCAGATATGCGCTCTTGGGTATAGAAAGGGCAGCACCATAGCATGGCATCTATCCAACTATAAACATGGGTATACTAATACAAATACACAGACTGTTTTGTGTATATAAAACAATTACTCTGAATAATTGGGTGCCATCTGATAGACTTACACTAACTCAGAATGACAGTAATGGAGGAAAGCAAAGGAAATATTAAGATTTTAGGTTACAGCCCAGGTCCAGCTATTTCACATAGTGATATAAGATTTGGACTACTGGCATAGGCAGTTACTCCTTCATGGTTTACTACAGCACATAAAAGTGGAAGTTTTTGAATGGGTCAGAGCAGTGTCCACATCTCAACATGTGTGCTATGATGCAGTACTACACTGTTTCTTTTTGGAATTTGGCCCACTGTGCATCCACAAATCCAAGCTGGAAAAAAATAATTTCATGAAACATCAATTTATCAAACGTGTAAACTTCAAGATGGGGCTAGATGTGCATATACCAGCCATAACATCTGCTATATTGAATGTACCAAAGGTAGCACAGGGAAATAAAAGTGTGCCATAAAATACATTTTCTTAAAATACGTTTATAAAAAATTCTTTAATATATATTTAATAAGTGTGTTTTCTAATAGTTGCAGTTCACATGGGGTCAGGCAGTATCATTTTTTTTAAATATAAGACTACCTATATCCTGCCTAGATGTATTGTTTAATTATATACAGACAGACACGTGTAGAAAACTGACAAAATCAGCCAGGCCTTGTCTTAGAGTCATAGAATTATAGAATCATAGAATATACAAAGCAACTGGGCAACATGACCGTTTACCCTGTGCCAATAGCCACCTTTAGACATTGCCTCTTCTTTCAAAGAGCAATCGGTCAGTCATACCTTCAGTAACTTTATGAATATCCATCCAGTTGTATAATTCCTTCTTAAAATAAGATAATCTGTTATATTCTTTGATCTGGAGAGGAACTGGGTTCCAGAGAAGGGGTAGCTGTTGGGTCACAAATGTGTCTTTCTACTGTGATTTGTTTGCTGAAGCAGGTTCAGATATCTGGCTTTGGTGTTCAATGGACTGTTTGATTTTTGAAGAAGTAAGAGGTGAATGACAGCTGAATCCCTAAAGGACCAGAAGGCAAGGCACAACTTGACCTGGGGAGTTAATAGGATGCTCTGTACAGGAGCAAGGTCTCCCAGTGGGTCTATATCACATAGTTGAAGTTCCATAACTCCGAACACCTAATGGTAGAACCATTATGTTCAAAGTTACAGAGCTTTGACTACGCAAAAAAAAAAAAAGGACAGCAAAACAATTGTGAGCAGGGGTGCAAGCCCCCCAGCAGCCCCCCCTCCCGCTACTTAAATATACCAACTCTGAGATCGCACTACATTGAACTGAATGGAAACCTCCACTTATGGAGATTTCCATTAAAATGCTCAAACCTTTACAAATTCAAACGTATGGTCTCCTCCATATGTGGTTCAAACTTATAAAAGTTCGACTATGTGATAGAAAACCCTCTCCCAGTAGCTCGAGTCCTTTTAGTCACGTGATCTTTTTTGTCAGGAATGTTTGTGTCACTTCAGCTGCTTGATAGGTTTTATATGATACACCCCAAAGGTGGCATTGCATTCTATAATGGGCCTGGTCAGTGCACAATATAGAGAGGTAAGGACGTCTTTAGATCTAGAGTAAATGCCCTTTGTGATTAGCTGTGCTGGATGGAAAGATTTCCAGACCATTGTTGCAACACAATGACCTAAGGAAAGAGAGTTTTGTATATCCATGTTCCAAGGTCTCTCACATCATATTAGGTTCACAGCATCATGGGTTAGTACTAGCCTAACTGTCCTTGTGGCCCACTTTAAGCCTAGCCAATTATCCCATGTGTTTGTAAGGTAAATCCCAGTCCCCTTCTGCCAACCCCAACCCCACCCCCTTCATTTTGGAGTGAGGTGTTTTCTAGTATAAATTGACTGGAAGATTATTTTGCCAAATGTAACAATATCTCATATTTTAGCGGTTAGCTTTATCCTGTTTTTGGCACACCAGCTAAGTGGATTTAAGTATGACACCCAGTTTATAATTATTGGCAAACATGGTCAACCAGAGTTGCTGTTTTTTTGTTATATGGATGCCAGATAACAGAGATTTCAGCATGGAACCTCATGGTGTCCCAATGGTTAGTTTGTTAACAATTGTCATTTGGTCCAACATTATAAAAATCAAAAATGTTCTGCCTTCCCTTAATCTTCATTTCTCCTGAACATTACTCTGCCTGTATTCTCACAATTTCTACTTGTATGTAATTTGCTCCTTCCATTTTCTAAAGAGATCACATACAATTCTTTTATCTTCTTTACATTATTCAGTACTTTAGTTACAAGTTGTTTAGATTTTGATTTCCATTTTCCAGTAATTGTGTCTGTCAGTAGCATTAAACTTAGTATGGCCTTACTATGCCTATGCAACTCAGTGTCCCAGCTCAAAATCTCCTTAGTTACAGTCATTTGCTCCCTCAATATTTCTGACAAATTACTCTGTAGTGAGTTTTTAAAATCTGTCATCTTGTTGCACCCCTCCCCCATTAAAAATATATTCACAATTTACTCTTTATCCGTCTTTCTTTCTCATCATTCCTCCAGCATTTGCTGTCTACCAAAGAAAAATTATGTGAAGTTTGCTTGGGGTATAAGAATATTTGTGGCACTTTCAATCAAAAATCCTAAACTGTTTGGACTTCAATGCATATTTAGGAGCCATTCTGATGCCCTCTGATTTTTCCTTTGTAAATTGCCTTTCCAGTTTCTCTTCCTATTTTTTATAATCTCATCTTGACTAATTTGTATGGCTATCCTGCAGTACTTGGATACCTTTTTGATGTTGACCTTGATTCCTGTGTCTTTAGTTTTTACTATACATTCTTATGAGCTTTTGTTCTTATTTTATTGCTTATTTACGTATGTGGACCACTAAGCCGTTTTTTTTTTAGGTGATAGCTAGTAGTTATGCAAATAAATTGTCCTATGTCAACATTTTGCAGAGTACAGCTATACTTCAACGTAGAGTCCTCATCATAGAATTGTAAGAAGTTTAGTTGTATGAAGTCTTTGATTATTGTGATATTTACATCTGTTTTAGGGCTTTTGAAAAAAAAGCAATTTGTGGTCAGACATGACTGTGGAAGACTATATCCGTGGGATAGTGCATATAGCTGCCATATTTGTAAGGACCAGGTCAAGAAAATGTTGTCCTCTAGATAGCTCTTTCACTATTTGATCTAGGGAATTATTTTTTATGAAATCAATGAATTTTTATGCATGGCCTATATTTGAGGTATATAGGTCTCCCATTTTATCAATAGGTAGTTAAATTCTCCTGGAAGTTTTTCTGCAGGTGAAGTCTATCCAATGTACTTGGTTTTGGGGGGGGGGGGCTTATTGAGGGGCTCCTGTATCAATCTGCGATCTGATGTTTGATATTATTTCGAGTGAGTTGAATCTTTGTGGTTTTCTGGGAATCTGTCTTGAGGTAATGCGGCCTTTAAAAATATCATAACAAATCCACCAAAGTTTCCATTGGGTCTGAATGTGTGAAAGGCACAACACCCTCATATAGTGGGAGACTTTTCTATACTTTTAAACAGGCTTCAATAATAATACACTCATGGATGTTCTCCAAATGCAGGATGGATTCAACATCAGGTAATTTTATTTGAGCAGAACAACAGTGATATTGTCCAGTGCTTTGTTTTTCAGGTTGGAAGTTGTGTTAGTTGGCTTCTTCCTAAACAATGCACTATTGATGCAGCAAAGGCTTTAGCCAGTATGCAGAAGCTCTGGAATGGGAAGTGCAAGCCATCCTTGGAAAAGCAAGTAGGGCTGTGCAACAGTTCATCCCATGCTGACACATACAGGATCACTGCTTGAATGACACCAGTTATTGAGTTGTTTGAAATCAATCATCTTTTCCTTGTACCTCAGCATAATTCTTGGCAAAGATAGGATTCTGCTCAGTGCCAGAGTCTTTCCTGTATTTGTGATATGCATGGATAGCTCTGAAGTGCTTTTCCTTTAAGGTTTTGCATGCTGTTTAACCCCACATGGACCCCTACCATGTCAGTCATTTATATGACTTATCTTAACAGTCATGAAGAGCTTTACACTTCAGAGATCTTGTTACCTGAAAGACAACTCACCATCACTCTGGTTTCCTCCAGTCTGTGTGCCTTACTATGTGGTCACAAGTCACCATTATTGTGTTTCATTATACTGTACTGTATCCCAATAGCTTTGTCACACCATAACATTTTCATCTCCTACATGTTTCTCTAAGAATTGTTTACAATCTTGGTAAGGAATTGCAGTTAAGAAACAGAATAAGAAAGTGATTCTAATGCTGGACAATTTCTATTTGAAAAATCACCTTTTTATATTTAATAATAATTTTCACTTGAAAGCCTCCCCTGGCCACCTAACTACTATGTGCTAACCGTAACCGTGCTACAACCCCTACTCCTAATCCTAAACCTACACCTTTCTTTAAAACAAACTCTTTGTGTAATATTACCATTAAACAAGACAGGCTCAGACACCTGCAAAGACACATACACCCTTAATTCTATCCTCTTACGTAATTTAAACCAGAAAACAACACACACTAAATCTATCCCCCTTTTCTAAACCTTATCCTTACCCTAATCCACAAACATTTGCAAACATGTTTATACACACTCGCACACACACACGCACACAAATCCCACTTACATGTTAGGGTAAAGCATGCCTCCAACAGACAGAATGTTTGATACACTGAACATTCAAACAAGTGCCCCTGCAGTTCATCCTGTCATGCAAATTAATGTGCGACAGAATGAATGGAACCCATATATATGGGGGAGCACTGAAACTGCTCAACAGCTTTCCTATCTGCTTAATTTGGTTGATGTGAAAACCATTGACATTTGTTTGACACGGTTGAAGAATATGATCTTTCCACAGTGTTATGCAATGTCTGAAATGATATATTTAAGTAGCAGGGGAGTGGAACTGTTAATTTTTATTGTTTTTTATTTGCATACTCCAAGGTTGTCTCTTGGGAGTATACACATCGCATTGTCATTTTGCCCAGCTTTTTAGTCAGTGTTTTGATAGTCAGTCTGTTGATCCATACACACACACACCACATACACACACACATAAATATATATGTAAATATACATATGTGAGTTCATTTATTTTTATAATAAACCCAAATAGTAAAATCCACAAAACTAAACATTGATCTAAAAAGATCAAAATCAAAGTTCGCATCATCTAAAATAACACACTAATAAAGTAAGATGTGTTTTTTTTTCTGGAGTCGATCCCCACTGCACTCCTCTGCTACTTGTATATATCTGCTCCCACATCGCAGATCAGTGGGTAAGGGGCAAATTCCTACTTTACTGTAATCTCCTATAAAGCAGTACTAAACACTTTTTTGATTTTCTAAACATTTAACCAATTAGAAGACCTATATATATAAATTAATATATATATATATATATATGTACTTTTGTAACACAGAGGTACTGCATTGCAGCATCTGATGAGTTAAGTGCCAAGATCCATTTTACTAGAGTCTAATGGTAAGTATTTGGGTCATTGTTTCAATAAAAAGCTTTGCAATCTTTTTTTGAAACCACGGCCAAAATAAATTAAGTGTTTTTCCTGGTTCCATCATGTCAGGCAGGGCTCCATAGACTCTAATTGACATGTGCCTGTGCATGAGCAGCAGGCATCCATTAAAGTCTATGGATGCATCCTACATTTTTCACAAATTAATGTCACTGAAGTTAAAGATCGCCCTTACTTCTCACTGGCATCACTGTAAGCAAAACAAATTTTGAAGGGGTTTTGCCTTTGTTTTTTTTTCTTCTTCGTTGTGGGTGTAAAAAAAAAATCTCCATTAGAATAAAGATCCAAACTAGTGCACATACAGTCGTGCAAAAGAAAGTCGCACAGGAGTGACAAAATACTTCAGTTTCATGGAAAAGTGGCATGATTCAGAAGAATCACTGTGTGGGAAATATTTAGAATGTCTGCTCAGTACAAAACCTGAGCCATGCATACTAATCACTTAATCTTTGAATCTGTTGATGACTTTTTTCTTGTACTTGCAGCTGGATTTTTATATAGTAGTTGTAATTGGCAAATTAATGCAATTATGTACAGTGTTCCTTAAATGTCACAATGTGCAAAGATAAATCTTATATGCTTTGTACAGGAGGTATTATTATTATTATTGCATCACAGTACCTGGGTGCAGTACATCTTATTTCATTAGCACAATAAAGACATACACTGATCCATATTTTCCTGTATAATCAGGCTAAAATGCAAAGGTTTCTTATAAGATTAGTTTTTTGCTGCATTGAAGCAGCATTAACTTAAGCTTCTGATTACGTGTTCCCACAAGGCAAAAAAGTATAATCAGAAAACTAATTTCATTGTCATGGTTATTTATTGAAAAAATTAAGTTGTATATCATTTTGATTTTATAATGATGGGATGAGTACTTTAAATTTCTGCCATTCGTACTGTTTACGATAAACACACTCCATATTTTCTGCCACTAGCAATATATTTTTGATGTCTGGAAAGGGATTTAGTTTCTCTTTGTGTCTTTTACTTGGCCTTAAAAGCAAAGCTGGCACTATACCAAATGTTTTTCACTTCTGTATTGTAGGGTGCTGCTCTCACCGCAGCAGAAACTTTAGCACAGTTGCCCTGCTAGACAGGGGTCCAGGGAAGTAAATAGTGTTGGAAGAAATAACCAGGGAATTGTTATGGCTAGGCTTGTGTAGGCCCTAGGGATGATAGCCTAGTACCAACCTATGAACCTACATAAGATGAACACACAGTCTCACATAACTTGTGCATCAGAAAAGTAGCATCTTTCAATGGAAGAAGTACAAGTGTTGGTTCGTTCTACACCTTTCTTCTTGACTTCATGTTTGAAATATTCTACAACAGTATGTTATTTCTTACATTAGGGCAGATAACATGACTGTCTAACAACTTGAAATGGTGTAAGACACATAAAGCAAACAAACACAACGGTATGTGGCCAAGGGTATTCCCCTTCTGTGTCACAGCACCTACTCGTAAATGTAGACACACTGTATCTTTGACTGTGTTCTTCAAATTATTCACTCTTTACATACGTACATAAAAAGAATGTATATATTGGGAAATATATACTTTGCACAGCGTGGCCATACGTGCATCTGACATCATTATATAGACCCAGATTTTGATATGGGCAGGACACAGTCATATTCACTGGCACAGATGGGGAGTGCACAATAACAGCTGAGTTAAACACTTTAATATGGGGCAGAAAAGCAGGAGATGGAAACAGTAGCCACATACTCTGGGAGTTTGTAACAACACCAAGGTGGGCTGGGCTGCCAAAATGAGACTTATGTCAGTAACCAGTTTGTTGGTTTGTAGTGTTGAGGCTGAAACTGGTCCAAGGAAAGGATGAGGTAGAACTATGGGACTATGCAGGTTTATCTTTAGGTGGTCTTCCATGTGTTGAGCTCAATGCTTAGTGCCACCCATGATGTGGAGGATGACCATGACTAAGAGTGACCAAGATGTGCACCCATTTGCAAAACTAATGACACCTTACCAATGGTCCACTTAGTTTGGAAGATGCCCTTGCATGTGGGCTGACCCACAGCCATAGACTGCACTGCCTGGAGAGGCAGACCAGATGTATGTTAAAATGCATCTCATGGATGCACCTATGAAAGCAACATTTGCTACCAGTAACCTCATCAGCACTGTTGTATACATGAGCAAATACTTCAGATGGAGCACTTCCTCCCACAATCCACAGAGCACACTCACTATCACCACAATACTGTACATACATCATTTGTTACTAGAAGATTGACATGCACATTTGCTGTTTGATTCCTGCTGTTGGCACTCGTATCATGGACAGTCCTAGATTCTCTCTTGCACTACACTCTGCACCTCCCTTGTATTGTGTGGGTACCCACCTAAGAGGCAGTGTACATGTCAGATGCTGTGTGGTATAGGGACACGAGTAGAACTCGTGAGGTAAGCATGTGCAAGATTCCACTCATGCTGTCTGTCATGCTGCGGTGAAGCTTTATGCTCACTTACTACCTCAACAAGAGACTCTATTGGTGGATGTGGGTGACCCCTCTTCCTATAGTGCTACATTCAGTGACACTCTGTGTCATTAGACAATGCTGCTTGAAAGTTGCCACCATCAACACCAGCTACAGGTGTCCTGTGGACTTCAGC
This sequence comes from Protopterus annectens, assembly GCF_019279795.1. Lineage (NCBI taxonomy): Eukaryota > Metazoa > Chordata > Ceratodontiformes > Protopteridae > Protopterus > Protopterus annectens. The sequence goes on along the minus strand of NC_056743.1, from coordinate 130,504,869 downwards.
CCTATGGTGTCCCATTGTGCTGGACCCTCCACCAGTGGATCCTATAAAGGCATGAAAACATACAACATAGTTTCCTGCCCATAGGATGTACATTATTAACTTGAACACCAACTACTCAAATTTCATCAACTGTCTCCAGTAGAGTACACTGTATACACAACTGACAGGGAGTCTTAACAAGTGCTTTGCAGGGTCCAAGTCCCCCTGCTCTTCCAAAATGGGGGGTAGTGCCTTACTACCATAATATAAACATACTCTCTATGAGGTTGCATAAACTTGGAGAAAGTATACATCATGCACAGTGTGTGAATTTGTGTCTGTAGTGTCTGACACTGGAATGCACAGGCAAATATTCAGTTGTAACCAAGTGAGCTGCAAGCAGCTGAATATTAAGTACATAAAAGATAACTCTGCTCACACACATGTCCCTCACACCCCAGTGGCATGCATGGCATGGTAACAGTGCTGTGCAGTACACTGAAAGCTGCAACTTGTGCAAGATGATGTACTTACAGATCAGTGGTGTCCAGAAGGACAGATGTATAGATCAGTGGTGTCCAGAAGGACAGATGTGCAGATGGGGCTTGGTCAGCATCTCTCTACATGTCATGTGTTAGTAGTGTATGCCATAGTCTGCTATAATGAGTATTACTAACCTTGTGCTTCTCTCAATGACACATGGGTGGTTACTACTGGAACTTCTCCCTCATCCAAGCTACCCACAGGTATGATGGGCTGATCTATGTCAGGCAGGCAACACTAAAACCTCTTAGTACTCTGTTAGTCACTTGTGTGTTTATAGTCCACCACTCCATTGGACCTGTTTACTGTCATATCTTGTGCATTTTCCTTTGCATAGAGTGCCATATCTATAACTGTCCATGTCCCCTGCTGAAAGGCTGTATTATGGTTGCCCACAGCATTCCGATTCTGCAGCAGTTCCTGTAGTATCTGGTTCAAGTACTGTTTGACTGCAAGAACCATCCACAGAAGTCACCTACCATGCATATAGAAGGTCTAAAATAGCAGTATTCCGCTAGCTAGTGGACTTTTCTAGCAGTCACCTTCCTCAGGCAGCCATTCCAGTACCTGCACACTTGTATACCTTCGAAAAAAAATCATGTCATTAGTAAGTACAGATGTTTTGCTGTGGCAAGCACATTATCATGGCCATGCCTCCCACTGCACCCCCTGTGTGGGGCTTAGTTAACAGCTACAGTTATTGCTATACGCAGCTTCAAACTATCCCACTCTTGATGCTGTACCATGTATCTACATACAGTCATGAAGCCCCTGACATCATTTGACATGTAACGCCTGCAGTATCCTTTGTTCAGGGCCTACATCCCCTTCCTCCACATACAGCCAGACATTAATGTGCCACACTACTGTGAAAAAAATGTCCACAGGGTTTGCAGTTGTGGATGACATACTTTAACAGGCAACACACTTTCCTTAACTATGTACTGATAGTCACTCATACAGCTTCCATTTGAATCATTTTATATCTTAGGCATAGTTTTATAAGACATGTTGCACAAAATGATAGTGGTGCTTTGTATGTCGTTCTAAACATTAACACTTTGTTTTCATTTTCCAGTAGTGTTTTCTTCTTTTTCCTCATCTTTTAGACGGTTTAACATTTTTATATTGTGCTACCAGGAGGCTGTTAGAGTAGCAATTTTTGCAAAAGAATCCAGATCGCAGCAATGTGAATCACTGCCTGTGCATGACTTGCCTATACATCTCAGCATAAGTAATGACAACAATGTTTAGCATGAGGCATGGCAACAATGTTTAGCATGAGGCATGACAACAATGCTCATGCACTGCAGTCCTTTTCTACATCGTGGGACTTGTGATTAACACACATACATCCAGGGACAGGGTTCTACCAAACTGCTCTTCAGCTGGATCTGCTGAGTGGCCATGATTGTTTCAGGGACTGATAACTAATGCATTTAAAATCCTGCATTTTGTGCAATGGGAAAGAGGGATTTTCCTGTTCTTTCTTGCACTGGGATTTTAATGATCACCTGATGAGTACTATGATGATCCTTATGCAAACATACATATTTGGCACATGCTGGCACAGGCACTGAGTGATGCTACAGGCATCCCCTGTTATGGGAAACAGTGTTGTCATCACTATAATGACTTGAGCTGGTGCAAGCCGAACCTTTTTTGTGAATGGAAGGCAGAGATTCAGAGGATTAAGCCTTGTTGGTTGTTAATGGTTACCTTCTGCAATGTCCACTGTTCGTGTGCTTAGCAGTACATGATTCACACTACAGCTGTTGTGAAGCATCTCTGTAGCATGGATGGGTGCCAAAGAAGCAAAGTACCTCTCCAGGCAGCAGACAGTGTTTGTGTTCTGATTGAACCCAGTGTACAACTGCAGCTGTGCTTGTATCACGTGTGTTTGTATTATATTCGTTCTCCCACTGTATCATCTTTCTGTAGGTCTGAGTGGGAAGAGGAAAAGGTGATGTTGCATTCACCAAGGTCTCTAAATTTACCACTGGATTATTAGTTTACACTGGATCTGCCACCCAGGGTTGTGATGGTCATACTGCTGGAATTATATGGGGGGAAAGAGTCATTAATTCTGTCTCTCTGGACTGTTAGATTGAATGCTCCTTTTTTTACAGTGTATAAGAGATGTCTGGTATTGAACATGCAGACTGTTCACTGCTGAGATGCTCCAGTGATTGGATTTTCACTTTGACACAATGGAATACTTTCTGGCATAACTGATAGAAATAAGTGATTTTCAGGTGCCTCCCATCTTCCTGACAGGTAACTGCTCAATAACATCACTGACCTGATTAAGTGATGGCTGAATTTATTACTCTGTTGGTCAACTCAGCAGCCAACCATATGTGAGTCCATCCTATCTTTTTCCCGGTGTGTTCCCATCCTTTTCCCAGTGTGCTCCCTTTTGTGTCATTGTCTGTTCCTTGTACATTGCTCATCCTTTTCCTTCACCAATTGTCTGACCTCTGTACTTATGCATGTGTTCATACTCTGTTTGTTTATGCTTCTGTTCCATGTTTCTGTCTGCCATTGTTAACCCATCCATCATCAATCCTTCGGTACATTTCCACCTACTCTCCTTGTTTACAACTTGAGATGGGACTCCCATCCCCCTAAAAAAAAATTAGCCTTTCTCCGAACCACCCATTTCTGCCTTATAGTTATGCATTTACCCTTGCTTGCAGTTCTGTCTATTTCCTACTTTTCAATCTACACCATTTCCTCCATATCTATGTAATGAACAAAGCTGCCCTTTTGTCTTACAAACCCACATTTTTCTATCTGTTGACCACACTACTGAGCTATGTGCCACTACAATGCATGCTGGGATAAACATTTTCTTAGACATGATAATGTGACCTAGCTCTGATGTCTTTCCTACTGTGCATGAGAGTTGTCTCAGCACTGCTCCTGCCACATGCTACCATAATAAATAGGTTCATGTTACCACTGCACCTCGGTTTTATTAGGTGGCCCTTTGTTTATTATGCAGGCTCTGTCCTAACTGCAACATCTCTGATTATCTCTACAGTGTTTTTTCAATGAAGTCTTGAAACAAGTGCTTGTCTATAAATTCCAACTTGACATTTAAGAAATCTATAGAAAAGACTTTACCAATGCTCTTCTGGATTTAATTTGGCTATCTGAGAAACCCAACATAAGTTTATTTATCATACATGCACACACATTATGTATATACAGGTGTGTGTGTGTGTGTGTGTGTGTGTATACATATATAAATATATACGTGTGTGTGTTTTACATAAAAGAGGACTTGTCAGAGATGTTTTCAATTTACATCAGATACTTTGCTTTAAACATGCATTATAAGAGCAGCCTTATAAAAGAAAAAAAGATTTTCACTTTAGATACGTTTTGCCTTCCGTTAATGCTTTATTATTTTTGAAATATTATAGGAAATGCTAAAGAGAAATAAAAAAGGATTTAGACATGTTCTGTTAATATTAATTAGCCATTTCTTTCAGTCATGCATTGACTTCATTATACACAGCTGCTAAATATTGCCTTAATATAAGACATACACACACGTGCTGCTTCAAACCAGATTTACACATTATTTTAATTGGTGTCGTAACACAAAAAGTAGCATTTGAAACTGTAGATAGGAGTATTTCATTACATGCACCATAATCGCTATAAACTAAAGCCTTTTAGCAGGCATTCTAATCACTGTGGAGGCTTTATCTCTCTCTTCAGCATATGTTTTTGAAGGATTTCTGTTATACACTTTAGTCCACTCTGCTTTTAAACAGATGGTCAGATGCTTAAAAGGGAATAGATTAGCACAGGATGACAATGTATTTCTTTGCCTGCACAATAATTATTATTTATGCATTATGGAGCTTCTGTGTGAAAGTAATATTACCTGCTAAAGGTACCAGATGTGAATGTCTCAGCTTTCTGAAGTACTGGCATGTTGCCAAATTATAACAGTAGTTGGTCTGAGCTATTATTTTGCCTAAAAAGGGTCATGCTGCTTGTTACAAAACCATTATATTCATTTTCCATTGGAAATATTCCCTAAATGTTCCTTTCTTAGGATTTCTTCCAAACATTCTTATTTTAAGACATCAAGTAGGTAACACACTGTCACAGTGCTAAGCGTTGCTGCCTCATAGCACTCGATTGTCTGGTTTGGTTGTCAGCTGGGAAGTCTCCCTGCAGAGCCTTCATGTGCAAATCAGTTTTCACTGGGCACTCTGGTTTTCCATACACATCCCAGTGATATGCCATAGTTAACTGCTGATCATCCAAAACTGCTCATTGGTGTACATCTATATGTGATTAAAATATTTGTCTGCATCTTGCAGCAGGAGGTTGTTCTTTCTGGGATTAGTTTCCTAGTTTGTACCTAATGGATACCAGGGTATGATGTAACTGTGCCAGGACCCTGAACTGAATAAACTGGTAATTGGAGAATGAATGAATAAAAGTAGTTGATATTAAACTGCTACTTCT